>NW_026858039.1:0-9351 GCF_026571515.1 Ruditapes philippinarum
TAACGCGTTAGTCTTTGACTATCAAGCATGGAGAATAGCACCAGTAAAGCTGGAATGTCATCATCAGCGTTGGTGCAATGTAGAAATCTGACAAAAAAAAGAAAGAAAAAATTGTTAAGAATTCTCACCTATGACAGCTCTTGTTAATAATTGTATTTAGACTTACTGAAGCATATAACATAGAGAGTTTATGAATATAAGACATAGCTAGTTATACATTCTTTCATGAAGAATGTTGACATATCATAATTATGTGAAAATATAAATATAAACTGATTGTTTGGATTATATTTTTGTGATTCTAGTACAGATAAACAATAATTGTTCTATGTCTTAGATATCTATGGAACAACTCTTTTTGTCTTTAATAAGTGTATCCCTAGTGTACAAGAGAGAGTGAACTGTTTATACACAGTGAACATAAATCTTAAGGGGAAATGCTTATAGAATTTGAAATTTTTTCATTAGGTAACAGTCAGAAGAAAACACAAATAACTGTTGTAATGCTAGAATGAATCTTGGCTTAATTTACTTTTAATTTAGAATTTACTTTTCATTTGAGTATGTGCTATATAGAAATACTTATCAAGTGTAAGTTTATGAATTTTTAAGATATAGTAATTGTTGAATCTTGGATTGGCTGTGTAGATAGAATGCTGAATGTAGTGATCCCTAGATTTAACCACAAACATTGACATGTGCTTTTTTGTTAATGTGAAGATCTATACATTGGATATCAGGTTTTCAGGTTTTGAGTTCTGGGTGTGTAAAATATTTCTTTGACATTTCGGTTTACAACAATATGAAAAATGCTATCTGTAAACCCCTATTGTTTGTAAAGATTCATGTAAGGAAGTTGGGAGTAACTTGTGGAGATATTAAGTACATGTATATAGAATCAAGAAACACTGACCTGTTTGTATTTTTAAATGTACGACAGGTTATATGGCTCTGTAAAAACTTTAGGAAGCTATTATAATACTGTGTGTATGTAACAACAATTTTCATTGGACAACTGTGATGTTTATATAATCTATATTCAAGGGTACTATGATTTTATTCCGTAATTTTCATTTTATTTTCTGCAAGTAAAGGAAATTGTGTTTGAAACTCTAAAGTTATCTACAATTTTACCACTATATTTGAAAGTGTGATCTTGTGAAGGTTGAAAATGGAATTCCTGATAAATGGTTGAACATTTTTTTTAATGTTTATTTATTACCTATACTCTTGTATACCTCAGTTTTTTTACACATTCACATTTATACGTTTATATAAGATTCCATGAAACTAATGAATTTATAGGCCTAGGTTATTTAACTTTGTTTGAATATTGAAAAAAAAAAGAAACAAATGAAATGTTGTATTAAATTTTCAAAGCGTTACTCTTGTGTTATCAATATACCCTTACCTGATTTTTTCTGAACTATATCTGTCACTTTAAATTTTGAATGGGAGTTAACCCGTTACTACATAAAAGTGACAAAATTTCATCACACAAATGAAGTGTATACTTTACGTGTCCGTCTTGGTTACAGAGTATGCAAGGATACATGCAGCCAATTTTGAATATCCCACTTGTGATGCTTGCTGAATTTTATAGGGTGAGTATTAAGTGGGCAGTTTGTCCTTACTTCTTTCGGCCCTTCACATTTTCTTAACATTTCTTGGCCGATAGTCTTTGTTATGTAGGTAACATAAATGAAAGTAAAGCTTTTTATGGGTTAGAGGCGAAAAGTATTCAGGTAATTGCAGTTAAAATGCAATAACTATTATGCATATCCTCGGTAAGTATTTTAAATGGATTCTGAAAATTAACAAGTTAAATCAATATTTGTCAAAAGGTTGTATCTCAAATTGCTCTTAAATTTCAGCGCAAAATGGTTGTATCTCAAGTTACAACCTTTTTGCGCTGAAAATTCTGATAGTGCAATGGAAGTAAATTAGCATTCTGTTTGTCTTATTTGAATCATCACATGAAAAGGTGGATATAAAGACAGCAGAGAACATTTTTTGTTTTGATATATCTAAATAAACCTTAAATATTGGTAAAAAACCCAACTAAATTGTGATTTTATATTATCACATAATAATTATCTTCATAATATATATTTAAATGTATATTACAGTATAGTTCAATTTCATAAATTTATTCCAATAAATGAAAAAGATCCATAAAATGACAAGGTGGACAGATTTAGCCCTTATGGATCGAAAATTAGCGCCACACTTATTTTTACCGGGCAGACAAACGTTTCAAAACTTAAATTGTTGCAGGCACAAAGTCTGTTCATGGAAAGTATGTCAAGGCCACCTAGCTCAGATCCATAACGCTTCAGAAATGCTCTTATTTTTATTTCTCAAAAGCTTCAAAATTTTAGTGTTCTTATCAAGAAACTCATTGCAAATTACCTTAACAATCTTTTTCATCTTTTGCCATATTGCAAGATTAGTACAGTTACAGTGAATTAGTATTCTTTGTGGAAGTTAATACTGCCAGTGCTTTGATTACATTTTGCTACTTTTATGACAAAATATATTACATTTGTCACCATTTTCTTCATGGTACAAGCATCTTACCTTCTCAAAAACCATATTATTATTGTGAATGGTTTAGAAACCTACTATAGTATACCATAAAGGTATAATTAAAGATAAAAGAACAGAAAGGGATATGGGACCAAATTGAAGGGAGGGAGGCGGGGGTGAAATCTCCAACTGTACAGACTAAAGACACACTTTGAAATACAATGAGGAAAAACTGAGAAGGGAATGGACAATGTGGCAGGAACCAAGACCATTGTTAAATCCCCAAACAAACCATAGAAGCAAATGACATACTTAAAAAGGAACCATAGAATGACACTGCCTTGAAACATGGAAATAGCAAAAACATAGCTTAAGAGTTTATAATATGAAGCCTTTTAAAAGCTTCTTTCCACATACATGTACAATATAGAATTTGCCTAAAAGAAGTCCATATTAAACTCTATATCACAAATTCAGGGTAAGACCAAATTTGAAGAGGACCATGTATAAATAATAAATATTATAATCATCCAGTTTTAATTCCGTAATTAGTTTGTTATGACAATCTATGAAGTCTGTAACCCTTGACATGTTGGAACAGAAAATGATCAGTTCTTGCCACAAGTATAGATCCAGGCCAGCCTGAACACCTGTGCACTCAGTTCAGGTTCTGTACTGTGGACAGCTCAATTTTAGTACCTGTAAATTGATTGATTGATTTGATTGACTTTTCCAAATACAAAGCAGGGCAAATCCATTACAGACATTCAGCAGTTTATTTTTATAACTAACAGACAGACAGGGGTATGTTTTTTTCCAACAATATTGACCATGCACTCTTCATTTGACCCTATAGCCAGTTAATTCGGTAAACTTTTGATCTACTTTTAAATCTTTATGAATGTTTATAATACGTACTGCACGTTTGTAACGTCGCTTTTCATTGGATAATTGTGACGTTTATATAGTTTTATATACACGCCTGCTGTCGATTAATTAAAACATCTTACTTTTTTTCTCTAAAAAATAATGCTTGCTGTATTATAAATTCATTATAAAGATTGTTGACAGGTAATATGGCAGTATATAAATGGCTGTTTGCAATATAACCTTCGCCTAGCGGCTCAGGTTAAATTTACAAATAGCGGTTTATATAGGGCCATATAACCTGTCAACAATTTTTATAACTAATAATATAACCAGTTGTTAAATGGTCTAAATTAAGAATCCCTCTTAGCGCAACCATTAATTAAGACATTGCCTAATGACAATAATTATAGACATTATAAACTCGTAGGTTCGAATCCTGGTTCAGCCATTTTGTTTCTTTTAATTTTAAAATTGCCCATCTCTAATAATTCATGCAAATCATTTTTATTGTGTATACTATCTGTGTACTTTTATATTAACTACATCTGTAGTGTGTATGTGCTAAACAATATATGTTTGCATAATGTCACCATAATGAAACCATTGAAAAATTTGCGTTCTAGAGAAAAACTTGCGATTGTCCAACGTCCATATGTCTGAGTACTTACAAAAACATCTTGATTAAACAAAAGGAACACCACACTACTCAAAAGTTATCATAAAAGTAGATATATTAAAAGAATTTCAAATTAATTCAATTCTTGCAATAATTATGTAAAAAAAAAACAACAAAAAACCAGAAGTGTGACTTCATAACGCAGTGTTTGTTAGGAATCAAACCAGAGACCTTCAGATCAGTAGTCCGGCATCTATACAAATATACCTCACCTTACTGGCATGTGAAGATAACAAATATATCAATATATTTGTTTGATACAAGTGTTTATTCAATGACCTTTATGAAAGTTAATGAAGATCAAGGACAATATTGTTGGACAACTACATCTGTAGTGTGTATGTGCTAAACAATATATGTTTGCATAATGTCACCATAATGAAACCATTGAAAAATTTGCGTTCTAGAGAAAAACTTGCGATTGTCCAACGTCCATATGTCTGAGTACTTACAAAAACATCTTGATTAAACAAAAGGAACACCACACTACTCAAAAGTTATCATAAAAGTAGATATATTAAAAGAATTTCAAATTAATTCAATTCTTGCAATAATTATGTAAAAAAACAACAACAAAAAACCAGAAGTGTGACTTCATAACGCAGTGTTTGTTAGGAATCAAAACAGAGACCTTCAGATCAGTAGTCCGGCATCTATACAAATATACCTCACCTTACTGGCATGTGAAGATAACAAATATATCAATATATTTGTTTGATACAAGTGTTTATTCAATGACCTTTATGAAAGTTAATGAAGATCAAGGACAATATTGTTGGACAATATTACCAACCAAAATCTGCAAATTTAATGGGAACTGGTCAGTGGGCTGAGGTAATTTAAAGGTATTCTAAGATTTTATGAACTTCCTAGGACAAAGTACATGTAATTGATATTATAACTGAAATTTTACAGGTATAACAAGTAGTAATTGATTTATCAGCACCCATCAATTTTAAGCTGTGGTCTCAATTACTCCTGGCAGAGCCTAGTACCAAGCCGGTAAGTTACATGGATGATCGGGGACAATCAGTGGTGAAATTATTGTTGCGGTCACACTAAACCTGGCAGCACTACAGTTATTCCCAACTAACCAACCAGGATGAGTTCCGGACCATCCAGGCAGAGCCCACGTGAAGCTTCAGTTAATGCAGGTACTTTCCCGGCCAATCCAGGCAGACCCCTGGTAGATTGAACATGCGCGAAAATGATAACATTGATACATAATTTTTATTTAATAAAATATCTATTGTTCCAGAACAGTAATTCATGACGATTTTCTGAAAAATTCTTATGCAATACTGGATAGAAGAGAAATGGGAAGGGTTTTAATACAAACAAGTGCAATCATCGCAAATTGTAGCAATTCTTTTGAAATGAACCAGGCTTTGCCAGGGCTCTACTTGGATCAACTGTAGCTCCATCATCCTCCTCCGGGGCTCTGCCGGCATTTACTGGGGCTCTGCCAGCAATCACCGGGGCTCTACCGTAGCTCTACTGGCTATACCATACCCAGGATCATCCCTGTTTTGTGCCAGCAGAGCTACGGTGCTTCACCGGTGTAACCCTGGTCGTTCCTAGCAGAGCTTAGGATGAAGCCTGCAAAGCTATACTTCCCGGATCATCCCAGACCACCCTGGTGATATTAAATATTTTATTCCACCCAGGGTCGAATCCCGGATGTTCCTGGATCATACCAAACATTGCCAACAGAGTTACAGATGTACCCCAATTGTTCCCAGTAGAACCCGGATCACACCGAACGTCTACCGGGGCTCTGCCGGGATGTCAGTGAGACGGTAGCTTTAAGTCGAGACACATTATGAGGACCTTGTATTCACAGTTGTTATGGTGTCACTGTCATATTTCCAAAAAAATATTTTTCAAATGTTACAGCTTAAACTCTAAACATGCTAATAGTGTCACACTTTCTATCATGCAACCAGTAAAGATCAGAGCCAGCGTAATTATCCTTTAAAACATTTTGAAATCTAAAAGATTTTGAATGATTTTGCCTAAATTGAAGTCCATAATTTTATAATATCAATTGGGGTAAGGATTAAATGCCCAGCAGCTGAAAGGGTGACTAAACCATACTTTTTATTTTGAAATACATGTACATGTGTCTAAGATAGCATTTATACCATTCTATAGAATAGCATATAAATTTATAATTAACCATCAAAAATAATTTTAGCTTATCCCTTAATATATTTTAAATAAAGTGGTATCTCTATATATAGGCTATATTATTCTCTATTGAGGACATTCATTCTCATCAAACTTATCACTGATTATTCTTACTTTCATTATTTTCATCATTCAAAACATGACTTGCACTTATTTTATAATCTTATTTTATAATGGCTACATATATTTTATGTGATTTAGAAGTAATGTTTTATTTTATCCAATTATTAAATCCTATAAAAAAGATATGAGTTTGAGATACTTCTGTTTTGCACAAAGAAAATAATTAAATTTGCTCAAAATTTGTGCGGAAAACAGTTGTAACTTGAGATACTACCCTTTTGCACAAAAAAATATGTAAAAAATTATCAAAATTTTATTTGTAAAACGGTTGTAACTTGAACTTATTCAAATATCTTTTTTCAAAAATAATTTGCTTCTTTTTTATTATTTTGTTTCTAATTCCTTAACTAAAATGTATATATTTTCCTAAAATAAAACATTTTTATTCATTAACAAAAGTTTTAAAAAGTTTTTTCATGCTCCTGTAAAATTTGCTTAAATTGAGTTACAACCGTTTTGCGCTAAGCCCGCGATAAGCCTTTATTTACTGATACATTTATAACGTTAGTTCTTTGTATAGAATCAGTCGAGGGTTTCAAGTTGATGATGTCTGGAAAATTAAATAACCTTGGTCATAAGGTCTTCATTCTTAAGTGTAGGGTTGCAACAAGATATCTCTGAAAGAGAGCTTCATTTTGACCTATTAAAATATGACCTTAACATTATAGTCACTTTTACTATGGCAATATGTATGATTTGGAATGAGTTATTATAATCAAAGTTGGTATACCTAATGTGAAAACATCGGTTTGGATTGCATTTGGACCGATGGCTCAATGTCACTGTTAATAAAAATAGAAAAATGGATTCCGATCAATAACAAGAGGTAGGAATGAGAGATTGAAATCAAACTTAGTAACCATAAATGAAGACCCAGGTTGTGATTGCTTTTGCAACCCTTGGGTCAAGGTGCTAAAATAGAAAAATGGTTTCTAGACAATAACAAGAGTTGGGAATGAGTTATTGTAATCAAACTTATTATATATAGAAAACTTATGTGGAAAGCCAGGTTGGGATTGCTGTTGGACCCCTAGGGTCATGGTCACTGTGACTAAAATAGAGCAATTGGCAAGAATATTTCGTTTTTGTTTGCATCAGTATACCTTTTGAGCTCACTGAGGACAAAAAAGCCAGACAAAGTTGTATTAGACCATGTTGTAGGCTATATCGCGTGTCGTCCGTCCGTTCACTTTAAACAACATTTTCTCTCAATGTATCCATGTTGACAAACCTACGTAAGTGAGGTTACAATACAAAACAGGAGAAAAGCCATCAACAGTTTAGAGATTGGTCAGAATGCGAGGTTGTACACACTGGCCTGGCGCTTTAGTGATGGCAAATATTAACCAGTTCCGGTTCCAGCAAAGTAGTGTTTAGCTCTGGACTCTCATTCTGACAAAAATCAATTAATTTTACAATTTTATTTATGATAATAACAAAATTATTGGAGTAATCACAATAATTCGGATCCATCCGATAAGCTGTATATATGTATATAATAACGCGATGTATATAAAACATACATGCAATAAATAACAAAAAACACACTAAAAGAAAGGTAAGTTCCTACAATAATTGGCCGCCCCAAAGTTAACCACCATGGTAACTATGTATTTTATAACTAGAATGCAAGCACAGTTCTTCTTTCCGTTATTGATGACCTACGCTTATTCAATGATTGTTCACTTTTGTCTATCCATGACCGATTGATATTTCTATCCATTATCGATTGATTGATTGTTTTCGCTTTTGTCTATCCATGACCGATTGATCTACATTTTAGTTATAGTTATGAAAGTTATGTCTATTTTTTTTTTCGAATACATATCTTTAGTTATGAAAAATTTGTACAAATAATGATCTCCCTAAATAAAAAAAATTCCCATAGCATTACTAATAAGCTGCATAAGCATCACACGTTACGCGATTCATCATGTGTAAAATCATCAAATGTAATGTTTCCAAATTCCTTAATATATATATATTAATGACGTGTTTTTACATATTTGTCATTGTACATTCAATTCAAATATGGTTTATGATTCCAACGTCCCTTAATATAAGGTTGATATTTCCATCGTTTCCTATACAAATAATATTTGATTTTTTATACCTTTAACCACGTGCGGTTGAGTATTATTATGTTGTTCTTTTTTCCTCATCTTTTCGCAAAAAGGAAAGATACAAAAAGGATGATGTTTATGCTTTTTTCGCGTGCATTAATGAATAAGCTTTTTTACATTTTAGGCGTTTTGTGACTGGAAATTTGCAAGACAATGAAGAAATTTTTCTATACCGAAAGAACGATATACTTGCAAAATAACAATCTATCTCCCAGCATTATGTAATGGTTTGCATATCAAACAATTTATTGCATTATTCCTATGACTATTTAATTGAGAAAAATATTTGTTCTTTAAAATATATATTAAAATTAATATAATATTCACAATCTCTTTCTATATATTAGTCATGTTTCCTGACCGACAATTCTCACCAGTTTTAATTTCTTTGTCGTTGGATCTTTGCACAAACCGAATCACAAATTTCAAGGATAAGTTGATTTACTTTACGGATGATGTTTGATTTATCATCACCAAGTTTCCTTATTCCTTTTGTACCATTTCCCTTGTAATTGTATCTACAAATGATGCGAACAAGAAACCACATTGTGTGCCACGACATTGACGTTAGATTTGTCAGTTTTCTGTCCTGCAGAAAAGTAGTCCTTCGGGATGACAATCATTTCTGTATCGTTCACTGAAATAAAATAGTTGGACATGTTTTACATATAAGGCTAAGGAACACATGAAACAAGAACCGGTTGAACCGGATGATGCTCCCCGAGTAGGTTTTGGACACAGAAAAGTATTAAATAAATTAACAAAGGGCAAAAACTCCAAAATTAGGCAAAACAGAATTATGACTATTTGCACTGCACTTTCTATTCAATGAAATCTATC
>NW_026858040.1:0-22707 GCF_026571515.1 Ruditapes philippinarum
TATAAATATAAAGCACTTGGCATCCCTGATAGGCGTGAACCCACTATCCATAAGCTGAGAGTCAAACGCAATAACCATTAGGCTTATTAAGCTAATCCATGCGAAGGGCGAGTTTTGTCAATCCCTTTACCATGAGCATTAGACAGAGACAATATTGTTATAAGTTCTTCCAAAACATGAGATAACATATTATTCTACAGATTAAAGAAATGTTTTCTTATGTTTCATGCTAATTTACCTGCCAGAACAAGCTCGAAAAGGATGCCTTTTTTATTGACCTTTTTATTAAAAACCATTTTCAAGTATGAAAAAGACCAAGGATAGCTGCAATTAACTTAAGAAATCTCACATATTGAACATTTCTTTATCAGATTACATTGATAATATTCTGGTACGGGCGACGGTTGTTTTAACAGCCCGGTACTAGGAAAATCTGGATACTCTGATTTTCGGAAAACGAACGGTAATATTCTATACCAGGGCAAAAATTACCGAACACTGACAATAAAAGAATATCTCACAAAAAATTTCAACCGATAGCGAGCAGTTGATAACTACGATGTGTAACTTTAAACTCCATCTTATCTGTCCATGCTACAAGTGAAGGAGTTTCATTTCAAAAGAAAAAAAGATAACTCTGTAACTTAAAACCACACATGTACAGTCATGTAGCATGCACTTCCATGCTGTTTGACCCGACATTTTCCTAGGTGCTGCACAATTCGTGATGTCACTTAGATATGGACATTTTTGTAAATTTTAAACAGGGGCAGTTCTATATGTAGAGTTAGCAGAGTAAAAGTTCAATCCTTATAACTAGCATATTAAGTAATCTACAGTAATTGCAGCTGATACCAATATTGATTTATATCACATTCTACAGTAAAATATAAAACATTTCATCATTAAGTATTTGTGACAAACATTTTTATGACATACAAACGGTCATTTAGATATTTCACAAACGTTCATATTTCAAAATAATAAAAGATATTATATATTCATCAAATTAAATCTAATCATTGCGACAGAAAAAATGACATGTAGAATATTTGCATCATGGAAAACATTTTGAAAGGGAGTTGGCTGTGGTATTGTCCGATCCCAAATGAAACAACTCGTACAAACACATCATTTAAAAAGATATAAGAATACCCGTATCAGTAACCACAAAAAATGAATCATGTATCTTCCGCTAATACCCGCCCTCGACAGGAGATGTTCTGATAACGTTCGTCAGTCTGACAGGAACGCTTGTAGTAACTGCACGTGATATACAGCAGCATAAATATGTATTGTTATAACTTATTTAGTTTGTGCTTGTGGATTTTATTAATAGGCAGTAAGTTTAAATTTATGAATTACAAAAAAAATATAATACAAGTAATTATAATTAGCAGTATTTGAATAACATATTTGTGTTTTTGTATGAACATGGATTCGTACAGACTCTAATCCGTTGCGCCATTATGTCAGTCGAGAACAATGATTCCAAATCGTTTTATCCTGTAAATTTATACAACCTCGGTTGCTAGAATAATTATATCTGTCATATATTGCGGTTTAGATCGACATAATCGTCCCGAGGGGACCCGCCCACAGGACAGTAACGAGGGTTTCCGGGCGCGTTCCTGAGGGATGGATATTCCGATCCGAACAGCAAACATATGTCAGATATTTTTTTCTTCCATATTCTACCATAGTCCATTATATTTTAAATTATTTACCTTTATAAAACAATTTTCAACGGAAATTTATGTCATTACACCCGTAACTATTTTCTTATAACAGCGTATGAAATAACAGCTCAAGATTTCAAAATTTCATTTAAAACCAAGGCATATGATATGCATTAGGTTATGATAGGTTATAATAATATAATGAACAGTTATTCAAAAGTGATTAACAAAACATTATATACATAAGATTATATAATAATGAAAAAAGTTTGACTTACACATATAACACAAATACGTGGATTGATAAAAAAGTTCTTGACTCGATGTACTTTCTGTAGTCAGAGAACTCAACTAATGGTCTTACTTTTCAATATAATCGCCCTCTACATCAATGCACTTTGCCCACCTGTGCTCCAACTTGTTTAACCCTTCAAAATAGAACTCTCTATTTTTGCCCGCAAAAAACTCATTGACCGCCTCCATGACACCTTTGTTGCTTCCAAAACGTCTACCACGAAACTTGGTTTTCAGTTTCGGAAACAGGTAGACACCAGACGGGACATAGTCCAAAAATATGGGGGATGGGGAAGAATTTCAAAGCCACAGTCAGTTGCAACAGCCATCGCAACTTGGCATGTGTGAGCTGGCGCATTGTCGTGCTAGAGCAGAACGCCTTGAGTCAGTTTGGCCCTCCTTTTACGTGCGTTTCTAGTAGCAGTTGTCTCAATTCTTCAGCATAGTATGTACAGTTTATGGTACGACCTTGTTTAAGATAGTCAATCATGATAATCCCCTGACTATCCAAAACTAGAACTCCGCGAGTCGGATGTGTCGCCTTGTGAACAATGTAGTTTAGGAGAAATGGCCAGGACAAAAATGAAATATGAAAAATAACAAAGGGCAATAACTAAAAAAATGATAAGTGCAGAGCAGCAGTTTCTGTGCACTGCACTTCTTATCAATAAGATCTATCATTCTATGATGTTTCAAGTCCATAGCTTTCATACTTGAGGAGAAATGACCAGGACAAAAATAAAGTAAGAAAATCAACAAAGGGCAATAACTCAAAAAATAAGAAATGCAGAGTACCGATTCTTATGCACTGCACTTCTTCTTAATGAGATCTATCATCCTATGAAGTTTCAAGTCCATAGTTTTTATACTTAAGGAGAAATGGCCCGGACAAAATTAAAGTATGAAAATAAACAAAGGGCAATAACTCAAAAAATAAGAAATGCAGAGTACCTGTTCTTGTGCACTGCACTTCGGGTTATTGAAAGAAGCATGCATACCAAGTTTGAAGTCAATCAGACTTATAGTGACTGAGTTATGCTCCGGACAAGCTTTAGGGGACGCCGACAACGACGCCACCGACACAGACGCCGCCGACAAAAGTAACCCCTATATGTCACCTTTTCAAGGCGACACAAAAACGAAGCCATCATCTTCCCTGCTGATGACACCCTCTTGAACTTCTTCGGAGGAGTGAACCGGGGTGCTTCCACTGCATGCTCTGTTTTTTTGTATTCTGGATCGAAGTGATGGACCCATGTTTCATCCTGAGTTACGATCCGGTAGATAAAATCAGGTTCCTCCTCGTTGCGAGACAAAAGAAATATGGAAATGTCAAGCCTGGTCCGTTTCTAGTCAACTGTCTGGGGACCTATCTAGCAAAAACCTTTGACATGCCATAGGCATCAGTCAGAATTGATTGCCTGAACTGAACCAAAGCTTATACCCACTTCCCTAGCATAATTCGCAGGTCTCGCCTTCTGTCGCACATGACCAGATGGTGCACAGCTTTGGCAGTTTCGTCGTTTGTGGCCTCTTTTGGCCGCCCAGGCCGTTCATCATCTCCAATGCTCTCCCTGTCCCTCTTAAATTCAGCAGCCCAGTATAGCACAGTGCTATAGGAAGGGGACTCCTTCCCAAGTGTATCCATGAAGTCTTCATGGATGCTTTGGGGGACATTCCTTTCTTACAGAGGTACTTAATGACAGCTCCGATTTCAACTTTCTCCATTTGGTTTGAATGACACACCCCTCTACTATCCAAAGTATGTTTTATGCTACTTTATCTGTGTAAAACCGCGTATAACTCTGTCAGTTATCTTCAATTAGATATCGGTATCGATGTATCGTGTGTAAATGTCAGTGTAGTGGCTAGAAGTATATCGGGCCGAGAACTTTTTTAATCTTCCTCGTACGTATATGACTTAACTTAACTCTTTGGACACGATTTGTCTTACACAAATGCTATCTAAATTATTTTTTTGTTAATACACTCATACAGGTTGAGAAAATCATGCCATACAGGAGAATAACTTATTTGAATTTTGAAATAATATTTTTTCAGTATAATGCAAGTTTTAATAAAGATGTATTCATTAAAGATTCTAATTCATAAATATAAGGATGATTTGAATAATAAACTTTTAACGAAGACAATTAAAAAAGTTACATTCAAATAAGTAATTGGACATAAATACATATTCTTTAGTTTCTTTCATTGTGTAAATTTCTACCTTTTTCTATAGGTAATAAGTGGTTCATAGTTCTGAACTTACAAAGTATTTTACAAAGATTGAATGGTAATACATCTAAATATTCCTTCAGTATACACAAGATAAATTAAACATTTAGGACACACCATTGAAGATATCATGCCATACAGGAGAATAACTTATTTGAATTTTGAAATCTTTATTAAAACTTGCATTATACTGAAAAAATATTATTTCAAAATTCAAATAAGTTATTCTCCTGTATGGCATGATATCTTCAACATTATGAAGAAATAGTTCGTACCAAAGATGCGTTCGGTTTAGGGAATCGAACGCTTTTCTATGGTCAACAAAAGCACACAAAAAATTTTTCTTATAATTTAAGCATACAATTGTATAGCACGAGACTCATATGCACGCCTGTCAAACTGTAGCACCACTATACGAGCGAACGGCATTTCCGAAATAGAGCGGAAGGCCGATTAAAACGGCTCATTGTAAGTATTGTTTATTTTTATTTGTTTGGGTTGTCAGACCAAAACAAATAATGATAGCGAAATTTCAGACCCTGATGTTCGTATTTGCAAATGCCGAAAGTCGTCCAAACTCCTCGAAGCGGTTACTTCCCTTCATATGTACATTAACTCCGAAAAATGAAAGGGAGATCACTGCGTAAAGATTGTCAAATGACAGGCGCATTAATTTTCGTAAAAAAAATAGTTCCCGATTGGCCGGAGATTTCTAATATTGGGTTATTCTTATAGATATACATGCTTATATTCAGCTCCATGATTATTTACTTCAGTGTTAAACAACAGGTTTACCGTGAACAAAATATATAGAAATTAATAACAGTTACGAACTCTAATTTAGAATGATATGGTACTCTTCTTATAACTCCCCGTGGTCGAGGGGTTTACACGCTCGCTTTGGAAGCGAGAGGTCTGGAGTTCAAATCACAGTTCAGGCAACTTTTTTTTTAAGCCAAATAAACATCAGTGATTAGTCTTATAGCCAATTTACTATAGTTATAGTCTGATTTTATTGACCTGTCAATTATGCATACATTATAGAACTCATTTAAATATTCGATCCCACTTCGGTTTGGTCCGTGTAGTTTACGAGAATTAATGTGGAGTATATTAGTCATGGATTGAAAGTCACGCCAGCTTAATGTGAAGGTTTTCGTTAATTCACAATAGTACAGTCGGTTAAGAGAATGCCTGATAATTTAGAGGTCTGTGGTTCGATCCTTGCTGTTGCCATTGTTTTAGTACTCTTTCTTTATTTTTGCCGTATATTTTAATGGAACAGTTTGTAGTGTGTTTTACAGCATTGAAAAGACATTTATTGATTTAAATCCGTTTTAATTTTAAACATGAATACTTAAAACATGTTATTTAAAAAGAATAAAGATATAACAAAATTAAGTAAAACATACTAAAACAAAACGAACAACATAAAATAATCATATATAGCTCCAATATTGTTGAAAGTATTAATAAGAAAATAAAAACATAGACCTACGCGGTCTCGAACTTAAAACACGTGTGGCACTTAGAGTATAAGCTCGTGCTTTACCATATTGCGCTATAACGCTGAGTACACTTTGTTGAGAGATACAAATTAAATTAAATTCCATCGTACAGCGTACATCTCACGGAACTTACCGAAAATCTACCGAAGATTAATATACTGTGTGCATCGACCGTGTAATCAGTATGTAATTGACAGGTTAATAAAACCAAACAATACAATACTTGAAACAGCATTGGTGACACTATACAAAGAAATTGGTTTACAATTTTCTCACAACCTTCACCTTTCTGACATTCTGAGACCCAAACAAATTCAGCGCCTCCTGTGCTTTGATTTTTGCCTTGTAATTCACCTTAGTTGTATTTTTTCGTAAACGAAAAATTTATTTCCATGTAGGTTTGTTTTAGGCTTCCAATGTTCTAAGCTGTTACAAAAGGAAAATTAAATTAAACCCGAGAGAACTTCTTTCCCTGACGAAGTGAACGACGATTTGTAGAATATTGAACTTCAAAACCATTAAGATGCTCTTCCCTTCGGATTCGTTTTTAATTTTTGCAACATAAATTTATCCTGGTTGATTTCTTAAATTTGTATATCGATATTCTTCGAAAGTAGAAGAGCCATAGGGCAAGAGATCGAGCAAAAGGTTCGATGTTGAAAACAAGGCGATATTAATTTGACAAATTAAGAGAAGCGTAGTCTATGATTTATTATATATAAAAGCTATAGAAGTTAAAATAGACATGATCAAGTGTTGAGACCGAGATATATATACCTTTTAAAGACAACTAATAAGTGTGATATCCTTTCAGCTTCTATAGCGTTATACTAGTAAATGTAATCGCGAATGTGTCACACATGGCTATTCGACGGTCTAGTGCTATAAGGGCGGAAGTAGTACTTGCGCCCTTTTACATGTTTTACGCCATTCGAAGCAGAACGTAACCGCGCACCTGCTGACAAAATATCTTTACCCTAGCATTTAAGTTGGCTTCAATATCGAAGAATGAATGGTAGGGCGTAAGTGCACCGAGCTCAAAAGGAACATTTTATAAGGGCGTAACTACACCATAACTACTACATCGTGCTCAAATTTTATAAGATCCTAAGTAGCAGTTAGGCCCTTTTAAGATTTTGATACGTTAGTTCAAACAGATAGTCGGATAATCACACTTACGCACGTTAAGACTTTGTGTCACGAGTCAGGGACATACCTTGACACATTTAAGGATAAGGGGGTAAAACTGAATCACTAGAAACAAAATGACATGATTAAAGAAATAGCAATATTGCATTAAAACAGGCGCTTTGCATGTTTCGTAAAATATAGGCCTCTAGTTGTACCTATCTATAATCAGGTGGGAGTGGGAGGAATGTCCCCTCCCATAGACCGAGAAAATTCCAAAAAGGAAGCAACGATATTGCATTAAATTGTCTTTATAAACATTCATAATTTTGTCATGTTAAAGAATGTTTATTCTACTCCGATAGCTTTATGTGGCTTCATTTTCAACAATGTGTCTTTGTGCAGTAAACACTTTAGAAACTGACAAAATCCACACCAATTCTGTTAAAAGTCATTCTAAGATGACAGGAGACATCGTGCATGTGAAGCTTGTAAAAGGGTCGATAGGACCCAGATTACATAAAAGCTAATATGAATAATTACTTTAAGGGAAAACTGTTAATTAATTTTTTAAAATAATTACGAAGGTTTTTGTACATTGGGCCATTGGACAACACTGTGTGACGGGAATAGACTATGGTATAGTAGCATTAGTTGTTAGATACAGTTGACATTGCTTAGTCTTAGTGTCATTGATCTAAAGTTGATTGTTAATTACAATAAAATTTGAATTTGGATCTGTTCGTAGTATAAATAGTGTATTCTTTCAAAATTTCAAAGTGCTTTTAAGCTTGTATTTGGCAGTTTTTTTAAGTAATTCTAATTCCAACAATATGTACATGTATACATGAATACATGATTTGATGATAATATTTCATGTGTATCTTATGAATGATCATTCATTCATGCCTCAATACAGAAAAAAAGATTTATTTGTGTATTTTGTCTGAAAATGTATATTTCAGTTTTCAAAAATATTTTCAACTTGCTTGAATCAGGCTACTGTAACAAGAACCAAGGCAAAGGTTTAACTGTTCAAAACTCTTAAGGGCCAAGGTATTGTTTCAATGAGAGCAGATTCAAGTGTGTTTAGATAAGCTTACAACTTCCAACACAACCGAACTTAAATAAATTTGTATAAACTAAACAGTTAGAATTTGTATCAAAGTTGCCTTTATGTTTAGTATTAGCTGTCCTATATGCATCATTGTACATTAAGCGTTAATAATGTTCCGTCCTTGACGTTTAAGTGCTTGGGTGAGCTTTTGTCTGTGATAGGAATATGTCTGTCGTCCGTCGTTAACCACAAGTTCTTTAGAAATATCTCTTCTTTAATCCTAATGTGGATTTTAATCCAACTTGAAGTACAACCTTTTCCATTAATGGTTTCAATGGGCCACATGAAACTACGACACAATACTCAGAGCTTAGATAGTTAACATGTAGCATTACTACGTCGGTTTTTCACCAGTCATTTAAGTTAATTCTAGGAAAGAATCAATTTGATGTAACTTCTAAGCTAAATTATATAATAAGCAGCTGGAAGTTAATTTAATGAAACATAGAAACTGTTCTAAATTTTATAATTATGTAACAATTACAATCAATACGTGTTTTATTTATCTGTCATGTAACCTTCACATACAATGTCATAGGATAAAAGACAAAGGATACTTTAAAAATGGTCACTTATTATAATTCATTATTGTTATAGATAAAAACAATTATATAATTGTATTTAAAAATTAATGAATACACTAAAATCTAAAAGGGCATATATGGTAGTTACGCCCTATTAAGCTAAGTCGAAGTAACAATTTTAAACAGCGTAACTGCTAGTTACGTCCTTTTAGAATTATTGGCCGATGCATGAAAATGTAAATATTGTAAGGGCATAAAACGGATTTCGTGAATTTTATTAAGGTGATGGGTTATTTTAATTTGAAAAATGTTTTAAAAAAGTCGATATTAGTTGTTCTAAGTGTGTCCCAAATTTTATCATGATTGATAAAGGATCAAAGTCTGCAGACAGTTTTTTTCAATTTCCCAAAACTTGTAAAAATGCATTTACGCCCTTATAGCACTAGACCGTCGTATTGTAGATTCCATATTTATGTTCCAAATTTGGAAGTGGTTCCAACATTGAATCATATGCATAGCGTAATACAGGATGTCACTTATTCGAGGTCAATCATGATTTCTGACACGGATATGTACATATAAAAACGTGTGTCCGTACAAATCGACAAATCGAATATTTTCAGTTCTACCGGGAACAAATGGTTCTGAGCAGGTGCGTGTAGCGGGATTTATCCCGCCAAAATGTCATGTTGATATTCAATGTGCAGAACAGAGACAAAATTAGACAATGCACTTGACACATTAAATGGATTACTACTACCATTTTAAGTACAAACAGTTCCTTTTCCTGTGACTTTCTGTAACCACTAGCTCTAATGTACACGTGTACGATCAAAGGCAAATAAGCTACGTTTTCATGAAATTGGAAGACTTCTGTAAGGTTATTCTCTATAAAAATAAAATGATCGATTTGAAAAAACTTAGATGAATTACAAGACAAAATCATAAACAATACTTACGATAAGCCTTTAAAGCGATCTCGGAAATTCCGTTTGCTCGTATTTCCGTACACCACAATTTTGAAGTGGAGCAACAGTTTGCCGGGCGTGATCTGGCACCCCCATGCCAGATGTAATTTTGGCTTGGGTAAAACTAACTTCCAGTCTGATATGCAAGAAAAGATTGTAAAAGATAATTTATTATTATTGTTTTTTTTATATTTATTATTGCATTTAATCTTTACACTCAATCTTCTTATATGTATTTTTTATTTACTAAATAATACGATTGTTTATATAGTTTGTGAGAACTGAGATATCCAACATCATCGTTTTAAAGATATTTGACAGTCTCGTTAAAAACAGTTTTAAGATATACATCAGACTTATATAAGTTTAGAACTGTTTTTATTCTCAGGAGAAACAATTTTGTCAGTTAGCATATGATTATTTAAATTACTCTTATTATTTCTTAACGTATAGCTCTTAATTCATGATTCTTGTCACCACAATAAATCATTACAGTTGTCGCAGTGACAGCCGTCGTCTCTAATACAGCTGAACCTCTGAATGAAACATCTACAACAAGTTCAATATCAACATCAACAACAAGTGACATTTCGACAACAACTACTCCAAAAGGTATGTATCATATCAACTAAAGTGAAAACATGTTTTGATAAACTGTGTTGGTTTAGAAATCTTTTTAATCATAAATGTATGTCAGGACACAAATGTTTCCAGGTTAGTGTCAGATATATTTACACATACATAAGTTGTGGGATTTAGTGAATGCTAATTATTAATTTTAACGCGTTCAATTACACTTTATGTTATGATTTATATTTTATTGCTTATTTCTTCATTACTTTTTATTTGAACAATATACTGTAAATAAAAGGTTAAGTGTAATTTGCAAGGGAATATCAATAGTATGATTGAAAACTAATGAACAGCTTTGAATTGTTATCTTCTGTTTTGAGTTGTAGCACGGTTTGTAACGTTTTATTATATTAGCAGTTTAATAAAAAAAAAAAGGCTGAAGTTAACCCACAGATTTATCAAATATCATTATTATTATCAACAGTAGCCGATACCAACACGATAACAAGTACATCTACCCCAAAGCCAACACCAATAAGAAATTCATCAAAAGAAGTCATGTCAATAACTTCTACGCCCAAAGGTTTGTAAGGAAATCCTAAAACAGTATTTATACCAGGTTTGAAGTTTTTAAATTATATACGGTACTTAAAGGGATATTCAGGCAAAATGATGACAAAAACATTAAAATGATCTTATGTACTCAAATCACACTAAAATGACTTTTCTTGAAGTTTCAGCATGAATTTCTGCTTAAATTCTATATAGTTTGGATGGAAGCGTAAATATATCTATATATGTTGAACAAAATTTAGACGCCAATAGAATCACCAAATAGTTTTAAAACAATTCAGATGACTTTAACAAACCCTTGAAGTTACAATTACAGATATTGTGGATATTGTATGGTTGAAACAAGTCTAAGTCATTCATTTGACATGTTCTTTAACCTTTCCTAGCGCTCTAACCTTAGTTAGGAAACCACCATTTTATTCTTTATATGGAGGAAAGTTTTGTTTCTTTGACTGTCTAATATATTTATTTTGAGGGCATTTACAGAATAATGAATGAAAAATTCAAAACTAAGAAATAAAAATTTTGCCTGAGTCTCCCTTTAATTAGGTCAAGTAGAGAAATAGGTAAATCCTAACTTAAAGTAATATCTTATTCTACGTTTTTATTTTATTTTATTTAAGTGTAATTTGCAAGGGAATATCAATAGTATGATTGAAAACTAATGAACAGCTTTGAATTGTTATCTTCTGTTTTGAGTTGTAGCACGGTTTGTAACGTTTTATTATATTAGCAGTTTAATAAAAAAAAAAAGGCTGAAGTTAACCCACAGATTTATCAAATATCATTATTATTATCAACAGTAGCCGATACCAACACGATAACAAGTACATCTACCCCAAAGCCAACACCAATAAGAAATTCATCAAAAGAAGTCATGTCAATAACTTCTACGCCCAAAGGTATGTAAGGAAATCCTAAAACAGTAATTATACCAGGTTTGAAGTTTTTAAATTATATACGGTACTTTATAAGGTCAAGTAGAGAAATAGGTAAATCCTAACTTAAAGTAATACATGTATCTTATTCTACGTTTTTATTTTATTTCTTTTTTTTTTTATTAAATTGAAGATAAACATGAAGTCTATACTGTACAGTTTCACTTAAGTTTATGTAACATTGGTAACCTTGTAGTTTAGTTTATGCAAATTTGAAAGTACAATACCCTGTATATGACCTGGTAAGTAATTGCAAGCAAGCATTTATAGTTTGATTTACCAACTGCTTTAAAATTATCGTGTGCTTTTGGTTATATTTCGTTCCTGTTTTCGTTAGAAATGTTGTGTATTCCATTATGTCTCATAAGCTATAGAGTTCATAAATGTCATACAATTCTTCTTGCTCTGACTTAGATAAATGTCTTAAGAAATGTAAACATGTGTTAAATTGCAGTGCTTAGTAACATATATAATAACATACATAGATAAAATAATAATATTTTAGAAATAACAAACTCCATGGTAGCGCTTTCAATGCTTTCTTAGCATATCTTCAGCCGAAATTTTAATAGAAAGCATTAAAAGCGCTACCGAAAATATTATATTGAAAATATGGAGTTTGTTATTTCTTAAATATTATTATTTTATCTATTTCAACACTGCACGTTTTGATATTAGCAGTAAAACTGTAAACAAGCACTAGTTCTGATTTCTTGAAATATATTATTTTAGTTATCTGATTATTTATAAAGTTTGTAAGCACTACAGTATAAGAAATTCTTAATTATTAACGGTACATTTTTAGTTCGAACAATATACAGTAAACGAACGGGTAAGTGTAATCTGCAAGGGAATATCAATAGTATGATTGAAAACTATTGAACAGCTTTGAATTGTTATCTTCTGTTTTGAGTTGTAGCACGGTTTGTAACGTTTTATTATATTAGCAGTTTAATAAAAAAAAAAGGCTGAAGTTATCCCACAGATTTATCAAATATCATTATTATTATCAACAGTAGCCGATACCAACACGATAACAAGTACATCTACCCCAAAGCCAACACCAATAAGAAATTCATCAAAAGAAGTCATGTCAATAACTTCTACGCCCAAAGGTATGTAAGGAAATCCTAAAACAGTAATTATACCAGGTTTGAAGTTTTTAAATTATATACGGTACTTTATAAGGTCAAGTAGAGAAATAGGTAAATCCTAACTTAAAGTAATACATGTATCTTATTCTACGTTTTTATTTTATTTCTTTTTTTTTATTAAATTGAAGATAAACATGAAGTCTATACTGTACAGTTTCACTTAAGTTTATGTAACATTGGTAACCTTGTAGTTTAGTTTATGCAAATTTGAAAGTACAATACCCTGTATATGACCTGGTAAGTAATTGCAAGCAAGCATTTATAGTTTGATTTACCAACTGCTTTAAAATTATCGTGTGCTTTTGGTTATATTTCGTTCCTGTTTTCGTTAGAAATGTTGTGTATTCCATTATGTCTCATAAGCTACAGAGTTCATAAATGTCATACAATTCTTCTTGCTCTGACTTAGATAAATATCTTAAGAAATGTAAACATGTGTTAAATTGCAGTGCTTAGTAACATATATAATAACATACATAGATAAAATAATAATATTTCAGAAATAACAAACTCCATGGAAGCGCTTTCAATGCTTTCTTAGCATATCTTCAGCCGAAATTTTAATAGAAAGTATTAAAAGCGCTAACGAAAATATTACATTGAAAATATGGAGTTTGTTATTTCTTAAATATTATTATTTTATCTATTTCAATACTGCACGTTTTGATATTAGCAGTAAAACTGTAAACAAGCACTAGTTCTGATTTCTTGAAATATATTATTTTAGTTATCTGATTATTTATAAAGTTTGTAAGCACTAAAATATAAGAAATTCTTAATTATTAACGGTACATTTTTAGTTCGAACAATATACAGTAAATGAACGGGTAAGTGTAATCTGCAACCAAATGTCAATAGTATGATTGAAAACTATTGAACAGCTTTGAATTGTTATCTTCTGTTTTGAGTTGTAGCACGGTGTGTAACGTTTAATTATACATGTATTAGCAGTTTAATAAAAAAAAAACACAGATTTATCAAATATCATTATAATTATCAACAGTAGCCGATACCAACATGACAACAAGTACATCTACCCCAAAGCCAACACCAATAAGAAATTCATCAAAAGAAGTCATGTCAATAACTTCTACGCCCAAAGGTATGTAAGGAAATCCTAAAACAGTAATTATACCAGGTTTGAAGTTTTTAAATTATATACGGTACTTAATTAGGTCAAGTAGAGAAATAGGTAAATCATAACTTAAAGTAATATCTTATTCTACGTTTTTATTTTATTGTTTTTTATTAAATTGAAGAGAAGCATGGAGTCTATATGCCTAAGTAACATTGGTATTCATGTAGTTTAGTTTATACAAATTTAAAAGTACAATATCCTGTATGACCTGGTAAGTATTTGCAAGCAAGCATTTATAGTTTGATTTACCAACTGCTTTAAAATTATCGTGTGCTTTTGGTTATATTTCGTTCCTGTTTTCGTTAGAAATGTTGTGTATTCCATTATGTCTCATAAGCTATAGAGTTCATAAATGTCATACAATTCTTCTTGCTCTGACTTAGATAAATGTCTTAAGAAATGTAAACATGTGTTAAATTGCAGTGCTTAGTAACATATATAATAACATACATAGATAAAATAATAATATTTTAGAAATAACAAACTCCATGGTAGCGCTTTCAATGCTTTCTTAGCATATCTTCAGCCGAAATTTTAATAGAAAGCATTAAAAGCGCTACCGAAAATATTATATTGAAAATATGGAGTTTGTTATTTCTTAAATATTATTATTTTATCTATTTCAACACTGCACGTTTTGATATTAGCAGTAAAACTGTAAACAAGCACTAGTTCTGATTTCTTAAAATATATTACTTCAGTTATCTGATTATTTATATAGTTTGTAAGCACTACAGTATAAGAAATTCTTAATTATTAACGGTACATTTTTAGTTCGAACAATATACAGTAAACGAACGGGTAAGTGTAATCTGCAAGGGAATATCAATAGTATGATTGAAAACTATTGAACAGCTTTGAATTGTTATCTTCTGTTTTGAGTTGTAGCACGGTTTGTAACGTTTTATTATATTAGCAGTTTAATAAAAAAAAAGGCTGAAGTTAACCCACAGATTTATCAAATATCATTATAATTATCAACAGTAGCCGATACCAACACGATAACAAGTACATCTACCCCAAAGCCAACACCAATAAGAAATTCATCAAAAGAAGTCATGTCAATAACTTCTACGCCCAAAGGTATGTAAGGAAATCCTAAAACAGTAATTATACCAGGTTTGAAGTTTTTAAATTATATACGGTACTTAAAGGGATATTCAGGCAAAATAATGACAAAAATATTAAAATGATCTTATGTACTCAAATCACACTAAAAATGACTTTTCTTGAAGTTTCAGCATGAATTTCTGCTTAATTTCTATATAGTTTGGATAAAAAGCAAAGTAAAATTAGAAAACCAGCATAAACTACATATTGACATGAAATAGTTTTAAGTCATATTAAGCAAAAAATAGAAAATATAATTTTTATAAAAAAAATATTAAAATGAAGAATTATAATCTACAAAATTAATATAGTATTTTGGAATTCATGCCATCAGGAATAATTGTACCTAGCTTATACATCCATGAAGTTTCTTTTAATAATCTTTGCCAGTTATTCTTTACTTTATCAATTGGCATGAATGAAAAATCTTTGATAGAATGCCCTTCAGAATTAAAATGTTCAGATACATTGGTAATAGTGTCAGGAAAGTGTTTAATATCAAATTTGTGACTATTCATTCTTTGACTACATTTTTGCTGAGTTTGACCAACATACTATTTTTCACATTTTTTACAAGTTATAAGATAAATGACATCTGAAGATATACATGAAAAATCACGTTTTATAGCCAATTCTTTAGGTATAGTAGTACTTGAAAAATTATTAGATTCAACAATATTATTACAATGAGTACAACGAGGTCGACAGCATTTAGATACTGAACCAACCATGAATTTGGCATTTAAATGAGTGTGAACTAAATTGTCTTGTAAATTTCTCGGTCTCTTATAAGCAACAATTGGTTTGTATTTGTATAATTTACGTACACTTTCATTTGGAGAAAATTTCAATAGGCTCCAATATTGGTTAATTATTTTACCTATATTAGGTAAAGATGGATTATATGTACACACAAAGGGAATAATATATTCACGTTCTTCTGATTTGTCTTTTAATTTTAATGTATCCTCCCTCGATAAAGTTGATGCTCTGGTAATTGTGTCTGTAATGATATTTTCTGAATAATTTCTGGCACGGAAATAACCTCGTAGTTACCAAAACTGATATTCTCATAACGCACTTTTTTCTTATAGTAGCGTAATGTGTAAAATGCCGTCATCCTAAGAACGCAATTCATTCATAAAAGGCGCGCGGCAGTGACGTCATTTAAAACACGCGACTTGTCTTAAATGTGGGTGTAAGGCACCGGACGGTAGATAATCCTGTCTGACATATAAGAAAATGTGATATGCACTGAAAAAATTATATTGACCGAGGCGATATCGCCTTGGTCAATTTTTTTCTGGATATATCACATCATATTCACCAGCTAAAATGTTCATATCTATATACATGTAATATTGTATGTTTAGTGGAGCTTGAGTTGAATTTAGCAAATATTAGAAGTTTGACAGAATGATGTGTTCGACAAGCTATATAGGAGACAATTGAATTGCATTCGTCACACCGTTGTGACAAATGTGATCCGTGTCAAATGTCCCCAAACAGTGTCCTGTATTTAAGGGTGTGACGTTAGAGTAATTCAACAAAACTGATTAGTAGATTCTAAACAAGGAGAAAATTTCCAAAGTTAAAAAAAAGAATTCTTGTTTTTACATTTCTCATATGTTTAATAAGCAAATGTTGTTTAAAACTTACAACGGACATTTATCCTTTCAATCAATTTTCTATTCAGAAATCTTGACAACATCTTGTACAGGTTTTAAATATTTTGTTTTTATTGATGTCTGTGTAGTTTCGTAATTTAAAATGAAACATACCAATTTTCCATGGCTTATAGACTTAAAAATGACTTCATTGTTAAAGAATTATTACAGAATATATCTAGCATCATATATCTTAAATGAAAAATTTGCAATTACATTTGATGTAATCTCGAGGAAAGTGCAAATATACATGAACTAAATTCTGACATTTAATATCTAGAGGATTTTTGAAGTTTGATGATAAAATAAACAAGCCACTTGGCGCTTACAAAACTTGGAGTTTATGTCACTTATATCAATTTATCTTTATGTAGCGAGCTCAACATCAGTAACAACAACGACCAATGGAACAAAACAACCATCAACGTCTAAAAATGTTGCATCAACCAGTATACCAGGTATGTTGTAAAACATTTATTGATTCTATTTCCATTTCTTACATTCTTAAGATCTTTTAGAGTAATTGAAAACTAGATGATATTGAAAAAGTGCCGTATTTTTTTCACAAAGCAGGAAAATCGGCACGGGTATATATGGTGGCTGATTTGGAACGCTTTTGTGCGTCGTGTTAAGGCTAGCGACAACACGACAACGCGCCAAATGGCACGTAATCGCACTGTCGTCTTATCGTCCAGTCGCTAACGAAGCACACCAAACGGCGCTTTGTCGTATGGCGTGTGATCGCGATGTCACATTGTCACTCGGCTCAAATTAGTGGATTGGCTAATTTATAATATATATATAAGCCAAGCGAAAGGGCGACATCGCGACAACGCACCGCACAACAACGCGCTGTTTGGCGTGCTTCGCTAGCGACAAGACAAGAAGATGAAAAGGTGAAAAGACGATAACGATATAGGTTGTGTTGTCGCTATAGACAACGCAACGTGCAAATTGTACCAAATCAGCCACCATACAAATCAGCCAACATATAAACTGCATATCTAGTTTCTAAACATGCATTAACAAAATCAAAATGATGAAAAACCTTTGAATTACCCAAAATCTAGTTTTTCCATGTTAACACGTGGCCTTTCACCTAATTTTTGTGAAAAATCGTTGTTTTGTGGCATATTGTTTTCATTTTTAATTAACCTTTTACCGCATGAGCATTGTGAAAAATGGCCGTTTTCATTGAAAAGCCTCCTGTCACAAGTTTCAACTGCTATGAAACTGTGAAAAATACATTGTATGCTTCAATACTGATGAAACTTGGCACAAATATTGACTGGACCATAGCCTCTGTAACAGCATGCTCAATTTTAAATTTCCTGTTACCATAGCAACGTCTCAAAATTGCAAAAATGTCACTATTTTGAATTGCGTTTAAACTGATTTCAAAGTGCTGCAACTTTTAAATGGATTGAGATAGGCTTTTCAGCGTTGGTTATACGTTACCTTAAGATCGACCTGTAGCCATTTTTAGCCTGTCACATGTCCAAAAAATTTTCGCCCCCCCCCCTTCAAACCCCGTAACAGAAGGGGGCAATTACCCCCTTATGTACCTTTTTGGTGGGGGCGGCGCCGAAAAAGTGATCACATTTTATAACAACATTTCTCAAACGAAAAAGTGTTTGGAGCCTGAATAGGGCATTTTTTTCACAATATGAGGCCTCAAAAACACGTCTATATGAGATAAACGGTTAAAGAGTATTCTCAAATCAACTTAACGATCACAGGAGTTTTGTCAATTCAGTTAGTTAAAATAAATAAAATAAACGAAATAATAGTTAGTAGACAAACATCTGTGGAGACCCGATTTATTTTCTCTAACCCTAAAAATGTGAAGTGACTGCAGTGATAATTTTAAAAAATCAGGGATCGCAACTTTCGTTTGATATTTGTTTTTTGTTGTTGTTGGTGTTGTTTTTTTCATATATTTTAACTTCTTTTTCAGGTATGCTTATCCTACAATGCATGACGTCATACTTAGTAGCTGTTGCCGTCAATCGATAGAATACAAGGAAATAGAAACATTTAAGTAGTGTATTTTGGCAGCTGCATTTAATTAAATCTTTCTTTTTATTAACTGAATGACAAAGACAATGCTATTACAATATCAAGTGTTTTATATTATTTTTGTACAAAAGGATAGTAATTTGCTTTGGTTAATCGTCTGAATATTAATCAGTCAATACATTGGTTGTTTATATAAATAATTTCAAACATTAAAAATTGCTTAATGTTCATTAGTAAGCATTTTAAATAGGTCGAACGGATGCATACATACAAGTAATTTGTAACCGAGTACTTTAATCAATTAGCCTGGTCGCCCATTTTTCTAGAAAATTTAGCTGATTTGCAGAATTTAATGCTATGAGACAGAATAAGTTGATATTTTAGCAAAAACAAAACAAAAACAAACCCCAAAAATGTCATTTCTTCATTAGTTTTAACTGTTTAAATATTAGTTTGTTTAGATGTTTGTTTGTTTGTCTATCAATCTAATGACAGTATATATTTTTGTTTACATTTTTAGTAAGAATTTCATTCATTATGAAAAGTATTTCTTTTTGGATTATCTGTCGATGTTATTTTTATGTCCTGTTTGCAAAATGATAATAAATTATATGATTTGTAAATTGTATTTAACTTCTTTCAAATATATTTAAATATAAAAAGGTTGCTTTCTCTAAACATTATTTCTAATAATGATAATAATGATGATGATGATGATTTTATTGACAACAAACATGCATTTGGCAAACTCGTGCGATGCTACTTAACCACAAGTTTTCTACATTTTTCTACAACTGATCGACATATAGAACTTTCTTATGTTGCTAAATTTCGATATTTTGTCATCTCCCTCGCTTTCATGCTTCACGGGACAAGAACCCTCTAATCAGATGTTTTAAAGGGAGACACAGGCAAAATTTCCATTTTTTCGTTGTGAATGTTTCATTCATTATTCTGTTAATGTCCTCAAAATGAATACACTAGGCAGCCACAGGAACAAAACTTTTCTCCTTATAAAGAATAAAATGGTGGTTTCCTTACCTAAACCACGTGGGTCAGGTAAGAGCGTAAGGATTTCACAATTGTTGTCACAGTGAACTCTGGAAACGTTAAAGAACATGTCAAATGAATGGGCTAGACTTATTTCAATCATACAATATTCACAATATTTGTTATTGTAACTTCCAGGGTTTGTTCAAGTCATATTGTTTTAAACTACTCTGTGATTCTGTCGGCGTCTAAAATTCGTTCAACATGTATAGATGTATTTACGCTTCAAACCCAAAATATAAATAATTTACAAAGAAATTCATGCTGGTACTTTCAAAAATGTCATTTTAGCGTGATTGAAGTTCATATTATTATTTTGATATTTTTGTCATTAATTTGCCTGAGTATCCCTTTAATAGGTTTAACGGTTTGTCTATAGTGTTACAGAGTTTGGTATTGTTCAAAAAATTTTACAATAATATACATGTACGTATATTTTCGTTTTTATTTTGAATGATATACATATACATGTATTTTCAGAGAACATTTTTGTACGTTAGGATAGCTTTTTGTATCACTGTGTCAATGTTGTCTGAATATTTCTTTATTGTAGTTAATTCAATAGAATTATAGGAAAAAAATTGTCGAGTGTTCATGATTATTTACTTCCACTTTAATATAATAAAGAATACCACAACAGAAAATCAATGATGACGTGTGACAAAGTAAAAAAGTCCTGATATTGTTTGCTTATCATCAAAATAATTTGAGAACAAGAGCTGACTCTGAAAAGTGACTTATGCCCCCCGAAAGAATGCTTTAACATAAAATCCGAATTATATTCCAAATTACCGGTAACATACCCCCGACAGCGCCTTTGATAATTATCATTCCTAAAATTTAACTGAAATTCCATTAGAAGTTTAGGAGAAATAGCCTAAACAAATTTTACTAATATAGACAATAAGAATCCCTAAATAAAGCCCAACACGGCAAAATTGAAAATGCTGCAGGCTCGGTTTGATTGAGCCTGTTCATGGACGGTACTATCAAGTGCAAACTACCGTCCACGCCCCCTAGCACCGGCTTAAGCAGAATTCAACATTAAATATGAACTGGTAAATTTAGAATTTAGAGACATCCGCAGATGTGTTCATATGGCGGTTATCATGGATCCTTCAATGTGACACGTTAGTGCCATTCCATGAAAAGCGGCATACGGTCCCCAAGTAAAAAAATGCATTTGCCCTAAACGAGAAAACAATGGGCGGAACTAAATAAAATGGAATTTTGAAAGGGGATCTGAGGTTATGAAGCCTGCATATCACAGATATCACGTCAAAAGACAAATTTAAAAAGAAGGCTACATATCCTAAGGGTGATTCAACAGTATTCAAGTTAGGAATACTGGAACCACCCAACTAGAAAGATGCTGAATAGAAAGAACTAAAATAACACAAGCACAACAATTATGTCGTGCTGAACGATCTTTAAGAATCGGAAATATAACATCCCTGATATAACAGTCCATCATCAAGGGCTAAAAAATGTGCGAAAATATTCATGCACAATGCAAAACTAGACTTGGAAATCATGGGACCATGCAAACAATTTTAGAGATATTCACTGAAATTCCCCAAGTGGTTTTGGAGATGAAGGATGTACAAAGTTAATTGACTAATCAAGATACTATGCAAAACAAGGCTTGGTGACACACAATCCTTTGAAATTTCACTGAAATCTCATGAAGCGCTGACAAGCTCATTTTACTAAAACATTGACCATTAAGGAGGCCATAACTGTGCCAAAAAATCAAGCGGGAAATCGGGATACTATGCACAACTAGGCATGGTGACAAACAATCTTGTAAAGTTTCACTCAAATCCATCCAACGGGTTTGGATATGTATCGTGGACAAGTTTATTTTACCCAAAAATTGACCATTAAAGGGCCGAAACTGTGCAAAAAAAATAAAGCGGAAAATTAAAACACTATGCACAACTAGGCATGGTGACAAAATCCTGTGAAGTTTCACTGAAATCCCGAGAATAAGCGCGGACAAGCTTATTTTACTTAAAAATTGACCATTAAGGGGCCATAATGGTGCCTAAAATATTCAAGCGGAAATTCAAGAGAGAATGCACAACTAGGCTTGGTGACAAACAATCCTGTGAAGTTTCACTGAAATCCCTCATCTGTTTTGATCATAATGCGCGGACAACACTTTCTGAGGACGCACGGACGGAAGGACGGACGGACTGATAGACAGTGCGATTATTATATGCCGCCTTTTGGGGCATTATGATAACCAAGGGATAATTGCTCTCGTTCCAATATTGGGAATTTGTTTACATATGTGCAGACAAATTGTCAGACATTCGTATGTTGCAGAAATATTATTGTTTTAACAAATGAAGTTTAGGATTTTTTACTTAGTTTTTATTTATTCAACCTACTTTAAACATGTTTGTACTTTGTAATTATAACTTTATACAGATTGTTTTCAGGTCAAGTCAACTCTATTGACCATTCAGGCAGAATAGTAAAATGTTATGGGAAGCTGCGAGTCTTTTGTCACTGCCGATATTAGAAATATGAAATTTGCTAGCTAGCATGTTCATGAGCTGCAAGCCCTAATGATCAAAGACAAAGACTGTTTCATTGATGTGTTTATGTGATAAGAAAGTGGTCAACGAAATAAAAATCTAATATTATGTATGTTTTATAAATACTTAACACATGTGTCTTTTAAGGTGTTTTACAACAGTAAATCAAATTATCAAAAAGGAGAAAAAGCGTTGAAAATACAATGAAATTAGTTATTTTGTTGGGAATTACATCCCTACCATAAAAAAATGGCTTTTTTACGGTTTTTTGTGAAACTGATATAATTTCGAGCCAAAAAAACTTCCGTAAAGAGCCCTCGGCCAAAGCCCAAAATTTAAAAGGTAAAAGTTTTTTAAAAAAATCCCATTTAAAATAATATGTTTTTTTTTCAAAAAAACCCTTAATTTTTTAAACAATTTTAAAAAAAACGTTGCCCAGAACTTTAACTTTTAAAAAACCGACCCAATCGTGGATGTTTCATT
>NW_026858041.1:0-28345 GCF_026571515.1 Ruditapes philippinarum
AAATTGAGGATTCTACATGGTCTTCAATGCAAGGGAATCTGTATTTAATATGCAAAATTCTCCGCTTCTGAACATACAAAATAAATCAACGGAACTTTCGCCTTTAATCGAGAAATGATCGCGGCTTCGTGTCGCCTCAAAGATGCGCTAGTAAACGCATACCGCGAGTCAGCTAGTATAAAATAAATTAGAATATCTGTAATTATGTGAAATACTTGAGAAATTAAAGCCATAGCATGAGAGCGTGATTCCTGCTTTAAATCTGAGTCTCACGCTTAGAGCTGCGAGAGAAAATAGAATAACTGATGGTTGTTAATAAATAAATTTTTATACGTGTAGAAAATTTTTGAATTAAATGTTTGCTAGATTTTATAATATAATTAAGACTACCAGTGAATCATGGCTTACGTACAAATCGTTGCTACTTCCAGTTGATCATATATTTTTGAAACGTAAATTTGATTAATTTCCTATCACAGACATAGATGTTATCTATGTCTCTGTTCCTACTAACTGATATATACAATTCAAAATTGTTACATAATGATAACATGGAAGTTTATGTTGTACCGAGATACACGTAACATGATGACATTGCGACTGCACCAGCCTTTCAGTTATACCCTGATTTGTTGTACATGTATATAATTGAAGATATTCATCGAAATGCAGGCATCTGACAGGACTTTTAAAAGAACATTTTTAAGGAACATGTCTACAAACTATTGTTGTTGATGGTTTTCACACATTTTTATTCCTGTCAGTATGTTATTTATCGAAAAAGTCGTGAAAATTTCCTTCAGAAAAATATTTGACGTCACCAAAATCATTACGTTTTACTCACCCTTTATTTTATATTCAAATAGTAATAGCAAAATATCTTACGCGTTGACCCTATATTTTTATTGCATAAATATTTTCTTTTATGACTTCACTACATGTTAAAAAAATTAAAGCAAAATTCACCGTGTTGATTTTTTATTATTTCACAATCTTTATTGCGATATCGCGCGATATTTGCATCAAATATGGACGTCAGAACGTGAGGGAAAATAACGTAGAATCGCAGAGTATTAAGCAAATGTTCAAGAAAGACATAGTTACAAAGACATACATTTACTGAACATTATAAAATTAAAATGAAGGAAATCGGATGAAAATTGATAATAACAGACCGGTTTATTGATAAAAAGACGCAATTTCGACGCCACCGATAGAGGGCGCTTTGACGTCATAGTAACGCTGTTTATTTATAAAATAATGCTGCAGAAGTAACGCTTGCATACCTACATGTCTGTATACCAAAAATCATCAAGATCTGAGATATTGTCAAATTTCGGTCGGAAAGTAGCGAGCTACCTTAATGTAGGTATGATTGTGTTGCCATTATGGGCGAAAAGCTTTACGGAATGAATAAAATATAGCTTATTTTAGTATGTAAATGCATTTATTACCTTGAGTTATAATTGTTGTTTTCACAAAGAAGGGTTGTTTTCACTTGAAACATAATTTAGATGGCTATATTAATTATTACACCAATTTATCAGAAATGATAACAATTTTAATCATACACCCAACGTGTTGTTGCTCGGGGCCGGATCGTTAATCATTTTCTTAACGTTAACAAGCTCACTACTGTCATGTTAGTATTCTATTATTTATTGCCTAATAGTTATGGATCGTTAGTATAAATTAGACAGAAGGGAGGTAACTGCGTGAGGGAAGTGAAAATATTTCTTTTGAGAGTTGTGTACCTTTGAAAGTATTGTTACTTTTTACATTATAATAGTTATAAAGATACAAGGCAGCTGTAATCGTTTGAGATGAGGTCGGTGGGGTTGGGGGTGAGATAGGGCAACCACAAAAATGTCGACGGCCGTCAAAATTAAACAAAACAATTATTTTCAAATCTTTATTGAAAAAAAATAGTGAGCGTAAAAACTTAATAGTTACAAAATTAACACCGTTACTGAATATTTTCTAAATAAATATCTGTAGATAAGAGCAGAAGAAGTAATAGCCTAGTGGTAAAAATGTTTTCCTCTCATTCCATATATCTTGTGTTCGAGTCCTTGGTGCCGGGACTAGTTAAGACTCGGGACTGAAGATTGGAAATAAATATATATAATACAAGAATACTTCACAATTCAACCCCATTTCATGACGTTTAATTTATTGTAAATTAAAAAATAAGAGGTTACAACGAGATCATAAAGAGATAAGATCAATAATAATAATAATAATAATAATAATAATAATGATGATGATGATGATGATGATGATGATGATGATGACGATGATGATGATAATAATAATAATAATAATAATAATAATAATAACAACAAAAATAATAATAAAGATAATGATGATAATAATAATAATAATAATAATAATAATAATAATAATAATAATAATAATGATAATAATAATAATAATAATAATAATAATAATAATAATAATAAAAATAATGATAATAATAATAATAATAATAGCAATGAAATTATTATGACAAAAATAAAGAGAAACTTAAAGAATTGGATGATTATCTGATATTTTTGAAATTAAAGACTTGCGTTGCAATGTTTGCCCAATGCAGTGTCTATTTCAAAAATTTGTTTGTTTAAGATTATTGCGTAAACAATATAGGTTATCAACATGATGTGTTTTAATTTACGTTTAATTACCTTTTAAAATATATAGCAATTAAAAGTTGATATTATTGATTATAGAACAGTCAAATATTTATTTTTTGATCTAATGTATCTGAAATGTAAAACCGTTCAAGTTTTGAGTGCAATTTGCTTTCATGATGAAGCATTTTTTTTTTAAAATACAAGTCATATTATATGGTATATCGTTTGGGCCATCGTTCGGCCTCTCTATTCATTTGAAAAGAGAAAAGTTAAGAGAAAATACTACAAAAAAGGAGATTATATGTTAAAATTATCAAACCATTTTACATTTTTTGATTAAACCGTAACAGTTCTTGCTATAATTTATTTGTATAATTTATTTGTATACTTATCTAAATGCTTATCTAAATGGTATATTTATGTACAGGGATTTCTAATTTCTACACACGATAAAAACAAATCCAAACATGTTCATGTTACGTTCAAACTCCATTGGTATTCCACTGCATTGACTCTTGAATCTGTCCATTAAACACTTAAATAAAACAAGAAATTATTAATTATGTCAATAACACATGAGGAGGGCTATTTGCGAAATCATTCATTATACTCGGAACGGTCTTGACTACAAGTAATTTAACGAATTGATCTTCTATAGCAAGAACTCCCAGAAGAGTGTCATCAGATTTTTTTCTCAATACAACTGAAATCGTATCCTAATGGTTGAGATCATTCAATATGATGCAAACAAGACAACTAAAACAACAACTAAAACAACAACAACAATGAAAACAGCAACAATAATTCACAGGAACGGGGGGGGGGGGTGGCTTAGGGGGTCAGTCAGACACAAAAGACACCTTATACTATTTATACAGCATTTAAGCTGAAAAATATAAGAACGTACAACCTCTGCAGTGCAACTAATACTTATTGTTTGCTGAGAGGAGTTCCTGTGGAGAGGTTAAAATTACATGTATTGTAAAGTCTTAGTTTGAGAAAAAAATTGAAACTATCGTTGTAAAGAAGATCTTTCTGTACAGAGAGCCGCTTTGCAGAGGTCGGACTTTAAATCATTAAGCTGAAATATATATAGACAAACAAATGCAGATAAATGGACATATTTTAAACAAGGCGGGCTGAATTTAGTAGTAAGTTATATCGAATACCAAAATATAAAAGATACGGGTTTTATAACAGATTCGAAGTTTGACGGAAAGAACCGGAAAGTTCCGACTGTACAATCTGATAATAATATATTCGCGAAAAAAGCATTTAATTTGAATTAGTTTGCAGTAACTTAATTAAAATTAAAAATTAAAAAAAAGAGTATACGGTCGTTTCCACTATTCCTAGCCTGCTTATGGTGACAGATTCTTTTCATGCAGGCATATCAATGACGCCTGATTATGATCTGCCATTAGTTAGTTCTAATTTGGAAAATGTCCCCAAAAATATACCTAGTTTTGTCGCGATTGAAAGAAAGACAAGTCCTATTTAAGATATTAAGCGTGGTAAAAGTTATATTTGCTTGTAACAGAGCCGCCCCACCCAAACAAAACAAGACATTACTGAAGCACTACAGCAATAATTACAAAACAATTGATTTTCATATTAGACTTTAACTTTCAATATATGCTGTCTCGCCTTTCGCCGGCCGCATCTACGATATTTTCAAGTGTTGCAACCTGCAACAGATTACCATATTTGTTTGAATTTGAATCACAGCTGCATTTTATAGGGCTAAGCTCTTGATCAGTATGTGTGCTTATAAATAAACTCAATTTCAGTGAAGTCAAACAAAGCCATAACAGCAAAACAAAGAACAGACATTGCACTATGTTTGACATCGACAAGTTGAGAGGAAACATTTAATCTTTTAAATCCGTTTTCTTACCTTAAATTCTATTTTTGGACAACAGTAATATACAGCAGCTTTTTGTGCTATAATAAATAATTTTTCCATTTTTGAACGACAAATTTGAGATTGAATATAATAATTATAGATTGCTATAAAAGTATGACAGAATATCAATATCTAGCCTTACTCATTGCAAATAAGCTGAAAGTCTTGATTGAAGGGAAAACACTTTTAATGTTTCAAAAAGCGCTAATTGTTTTGCGCGAAAATGATTTTAATACTTTTTCAGAACCCTTATAAGTTCAAATTAATGAATTTGATAGTTTAAATTAACACACCGCTTACAATGGTGAATTTTATTCATGTTATTTTTAGTACACTGATCTTGATGCGGTTGGTTGTTCAATACCAATTTTGTTTTTGCAAATCCTTCCATTGAAGGTCAGATACTTCAGAAAAGCCTTTCTATACCGTAGACTGTTGAAGGCATACAAGAACGGGTTTACTGCAGACTTCATCCAAAGTAACCAGTTGAAAAATTCATACAAACTTGTATTAACACAATCCCCACAAAATGATATCACCATGGTAGTGATGGAATACGGAGCCCAGAACAATAAGAATGCGACCACTAAGCTGGCCAAAAACTTAGCTGCCCTATCATGACTGTTTTTACGCGAGTTCGATACACTTCTTTGCACTATTTCGGTTGTATTCTTTCGTTTTTCATATGAGTCGTCGTTTTTTCTTTGGTTTTGCTTCACATCTTTACAGTTACTATGCGGGTTATTAACAACACCTTCCTTCGGTTCAAAACCGGGAGAATATTGTTTGATTTTACAAGTTTTCAGGGAGTCTTCTTTGGATTTGTCTTGGTCCGAGCAACTCCCAGGATTTGTATCTAACGTTTGAATAACAACCTGATAAGTTTGGGCCGGTTTCACTTTCATACGTCTCCGTATCTTGAGATACAGTATCGAATTTAGTAGCGTGAGACCAAAGAACGGCAATACAAACTCAACAATAGATGTCGCTGTGGTGAAAATCTGATCATAAGCGAATTCTGCATCGCAGTCCTTCTCTTCAACTGTTGAATAACCAACCCAATGATTCCAGCCGATTATCGCTGGTCCGTACACGAGAAACGAAACAAGCCACGATATAGATATTTGTACAAGTGCAACTGTCTTTGTTACCCTTTGAGTATATGCTGGTCCCATACTTACCATGAGCAATCTATCCAGGCTTAGAATGAGCATCAATAGAATTGATTCGAAACAAAGCGTAAAGTCCAACACTAACCACACCTTGCAGAAGGCATATCCAAAGGGCCACGTGAATTCCATCAACGTGTACACTGCATAAAAAGTCATGCTGGAACAGCATAGCATTAGGTCAGTGAACGCTAAATTGACGATAAAGAAATCATAAACCGTTGCGGACTGTCGGTTTTTGAAGAATGCGACTAAAGTTAAAACGTTGCCACTTATGCCAATGATAATAAGGAGCGATAATCCCAACCCTGATGGAATCTGCACGGCAGAGGTCATAGGGATGATGCTCTCATCGTAGTCGTCATAGTCCTCTGTCGTCATGGTAATCGTCAACTAAAATCTAATAAATTAATGGTATTATTTTATGCAATGGAAGAAAGAAAGAAAAAAGTAAAAAAGACAGAAAGTATGAAATGAATGAATGAATGGATGGATGGATGGATGGATGTATGTATGAATGAATGAAGGAAGGAAGGAAGGAAGGAAGGAAGGAAAATATATTTTCCTAAAATAAGTAAATAAATAAGTATTAAAATAAATGAAGGAAAGAACAATCAATCAATCAATCAATCAATAAAAGTATTAGTCTATCGATGTGCTTAGTCAAAAACTAAACAAATAAAATGATGATAAAAGAAAAATAAAAAAAAAATAATTCATTAAAAAAAAAAAAAAAGCAAAAAAGCAAAAAAAAAAAACCCTTGTCTAGTGTATAGCACCATCTAGAAATCTCGAAATCTGATAAAATCATAGATAAAAAATATTTTTGTTAATAACACCTATTTAGATATATATTTTTCAAAACCTTTTACTGTAGCAGACAAGTTTCAAAGTAAATAATTATGTTTAAAAAAAAAAAATAATAATAAAAGCAAAAAAAAACAAAACAACAACAAAAAAACCCACACAGACTAAATCTAAAAACTAAAAAACTAAAACTTCGGTCTTATATAGCATCAAATCTATTAAGATGTTTTAAAAAAATTTCCACTTACCTCAGAATATTTGATTATTAGATCAAAACCACACGTAATTATGTTTTCAGTTAAAATTCCATGTCTGCAATACTGTTTGAAATTCTAGGGAAATATCATAATCAAACATAGATAACTTTAATTAAAAACCCTATAGAGGTCACGTGTTCAAATCAGCGTGTATCGAATTACAATATTAGTGTACAAACACTTCTCAAATCTCAATAACATTCGTGGAATTACACTTCTAACATTGGAAACAGTCCATTAAAAGATACTCTAGTGTGATAGAAACGTTTTAAGCACATTCGGTTTAAAACCACCTTGATACCTTTAATGACGTTTTTGCTTGGCAGGTTTATTTATGATGTTGTTATGTTATCTTCAAAAATATGAATGAGAGGAGTTTTAGTAAAAAACCCAAACAACTGGCCCCTGGGTAATCCCGTTTATTTGCCCGCAATACGTAGTCACCCTCCTTATACCTTACATAATTTGTATGTATCTACAAAATATTCTCTATAAATTCTCTATTCATTATTAATAAAATATTCTATATCAATTATTAATAATTAAGTTATTGTTATACTATTATGTTTTACAATAAAGGCATTTAACAAGAATCGGAAAACATACTCAGTTTTCTAAGACATTCTTTTTTACTCCCCCGTGCACCGAACAAAAAAGTTTTTCCATCTTTAATAATAAGTCACTGATTCCGGAGACCGTAATAATTAAAATAGCACTGAGATACATTTCGGGCTATATTTTACAGTTGTCGCAAACATAGAAATATCTGGTTGTTGTTTATACTTAATAATGTTTCATAATGTAGCGTAGCATATCATCCAAAACATAGCATATATAAAATAACATACATTAATATTATAGCATATCATTTTATATAATATTGTTTTTACAGTCCATTTATAACGGAGCGTAACGTTAAGTAACTTAACGTTACGTACCGTTACTATATGTAACATAACATACATAATGTAACGGATTTGAATATTTGCATTACATATTTTATTACTTAGCGAAGTTTCATACAAATTGCTATCGCCTTTGCATGTCCTGTAAACACACAATTAATTAATTATATTTTTTCTAGAATTACTTTTTTTACACTATACCAACACTGAGTGTGCCGATTCCTTTTGACTCATAATGTATAGTGGTTTTCAACCCCATATAATATAACATACCGTAACGTATAACATAACATGACGTAACTTACTAAAATACCTGCACATAACAGCACTTTACACAGCGTAATTTCACATAAAATGCACAAAACCGTGATATCAGTGCAAAATGCAACACATGTGCATGAAATATTTTTCTTCCTATGATTCCGAGATCATTTCTGGCCGCTTTTTTAATTTGTACAATATTTCACATTTAAAGACTTGTTTCTCAATTTAGACAAATTCAGTTTTATTTATATTTAGTTATGAAAAGGGGAAATAACTATTGTTAGCCTTGTGCATCTTACTGTAGTGTTAACCTCCCCTGTATTATCTGGTAATGACAATATATATTTGTGATTAAAGTATAATGAACCTTAACCTTAACCAAGTTAAATGTATCAAATGCACTTGTCCATGTTTCAATCTGGACTAAACCATTTATTATTTTTAGGGAACTTTATAATAGAAAATAGTGCAGACCCACATTTATGTGTTACTTTGTAATTGTTCTTGATATAACGCAATGAAAAGTTCTAAGTGTGTACAGAGACTTTATATGAAAATAGGACTATGGTACTTTGAATAAATCAAGTGCAACCTATTGCCATTTCTACGGCAATGCACGGCCGCGCACGGCCACACACAACACATGATGTTTCATTTCTGAAGGAAAATGATAATGTTGTATGCGCCTTAATCTAAAATGTGCGTGTATAAAATATACTGTAATATTGTTGAATTATTACAATAGAAAAATGAAGAACTAATCAATTTAAATAAAAAAGTTGCCCAAGGATCGAATTCAATCATTACCTAGTTAACCTTTGAAATCTCCAGCTGGATTAATTTAAACTGAGAGGTATTGTTTTGAAATTAAGACGTAAGGGGGAAGGAAATAAGGAAGGTTTTTTTCATTCGTAGCTTTATGACAAAGATAGTAATATCATAGATGATTATTACAGTTCAAATCGATCGGATTGAAATCAAAACAATACATGTACATGAATAATCAAGTATAATTATAAAATATAACTTCATAACAATTGCAAATCCTTTTGGGGGAATATCATAAGAATTACATTTCTTATAACATAAATATCAAAACAAATACATTCTTTTCTAAATTTAATTATACTAATAGTTACATTTCTGTTTGTATAAATATCATAACACTTACACTTTTATTTTGATTTATATACATGTACATGTATTTAGAAGTTTATATATTTTGAAAAAGATAACAATTAATTTTCAATTACATAAATATAACAGTCACAATTCTTTGGATAAATACATTTTTATGGGACTAAATATCATACCAATTACATTTCTAATTTAAAATAAATATCATAAAAATATATTTTTATTTGATAAAATGTCATAGCAATTATTTGAATAAATATCACAACAAGTACATTTTCAATTGCATAAATATGATAAAAATGACATTTTATTTGAACAAATATCATAAAAAATACATTTTTGTTGGAATAAATATTACAATAGTTGCATTTTTTTTGGTTAAAATGTCATAGCAATTACAATTTTATTTGGATAAATATCATAACAATCACATTCATTTATTAAATATCATAATAATTACATTTCTATTTAAAAAATATCATAACAAAGCCAATAATTTTCATTTCATAATAATTACATTTTTTAAACCAACATCATAACACTTACAATTCTGTTTGTATAATTTCCATGACTATAACAATGCTATTAATAAAAATAAACTAAATAAAATATTAATGAATATACGTTTATAAAGGTACTCATTTCTCTTGAAATTAATGACTAAAATTTAATTCTTATTCAAATCTTAGAAACTATGAGGCAATGAATAAGAACACAAATGTCAACAATAAGACTAGTTTTTTTTAGTTTATTTCTGCTCTCGATGAACTCAACTTTACTCATAAACATATCGCCAAAAGATATTAAAATATATGCTTAAATTTTTGTTTTAAAAACTATTGTTAATGAAACAACGTAGCTGTTGCTACAAACCAACAAACAACAAACTTCTTAAAATATAAGTTTATATATTTAAAGCATGCAGTGTAACCCCTGCAGAACGAGTCTCCTCTAAGATTTAGAAGCATCTAATATCTATGTCTCCCATAGGGTATTGCTCTGAAGAAGTTTTACTGTATAATTCAACGAGAAAAGGTCTAATTTGGCAAGATGGAGCTATCAATATTATACGATAAATGTCCGTTCAATGCAATGAGCCGGAATCAATCCTTCTATAACAACTTCCTCAAACTTGCGAGCAAAATTTTGTGCGCGGTCATCTTCTATTTCTTCATATAAAATATCTGGATCAGTAAGGTTTGTGTATATGACGCTGGTCGGCATCATATTTGTGTTTATCACAGCAATCTTTCGAGATCCCGGTGAATAATTATATCCCTTCTTAGCAAAGTCGATGGCGGCTTCCCGTGAGGCGGATGTAGATATATATTGGGACTGAGAGTAAGATCCATTATCAACATGTTCCTCTATCGTTTTATTTGCATTTGGATTCTTTGGACGGATGCCAAGGGAAATATTTTCGTTGTCCCTCAATACACGGAAAAGCCGCTCGTATGGTGCACTTGAGGACATGGTTTACCTGTAATTGACCAAAAAGATCATTTTAATAGCATTAGTCATATCAAAATCTTAACTCCACTTTCTATAAAGATAAATACATGCATCCTTATTGTTTGAATTTAAAAGAAGAAGAAGAAGATGGATGGTGATGGTGATGGTGATGATGAAAAAAAGAAAAAGAATATTTCAATAATTATGATCAAGAACATGTTTACGTATGTTAAGTTACAAAGTCATTCCATGTTACAATTCTTCGGGAATCAGCCAAAAAGTTCTTTTGCAAAATAAAAATAAAACAAAAACAAACAACAACAAAAAAACCCCCAAAAAAACAACAAAAGCAACAACAACTAAAACATAAAAATCAACAAACGAAAAAACAAACAAAAAACAACAACAACAACAAAACCCAGCTTTTTTATGGTTAAACATTTATAAAAAGATCAAATTACCCTTAAAATTTAATTTTGCAACTTGATTCTTTCGACTTTGTAATCTTAAACGTTTCATTCTTAGAATGTCTTTTGACTGTCAGTCTAGCTATTTTATTCTCTTTTAACTGCAATATTCCATCTGTACTCGTTTGACTGTAATAGTTGAAATGTGTGTTCTTTTGAATATAATCTTAGATGCACTTACATTCCTAAATTATATACGGAAAATTCATTCAACCATCTGACCAGTAATGGTGTTGCAATTCGAAAGTATTCCTTTTTTGCAATAAAATATACATATTTCAGTGCATCGAATGAATAACCCTGTCCTGACACCATGATAAACAACGAAGATAATGAGCCGAGTACTTTTAAGTAAATGATAAAAAACTTTTGAAAAATGAAACTGATAAAATTTCTAACGCAAAATGGCATTTTTTACTAAATATATCTTAATACATTTCAAGACATTGTCAATGCTACCTCACTTCATTTATCATAATCAAAATAGTTATTTATGATGTACAAAATATTTTATACCTTTTTACACAATCCAATGTTAATATCATCTGGTGTATAGTTTGTCAGTGAATGCGGTGAAACGCAGTACGTATTTATCTATTTATAGACATTACGAACATAATCTATATATAGACATCAGAACTAAAAACGGAAATCCCAGTTTTTCATTTATAAATAGAATAAGATATTAACATATTTTAAATTTTCTTTTATCACATACTCGTGCCGATATAAATGGTATGAAACGGCCGTGCATATATTTTGACGTGTACAAACGTAGTGTAAAGACGCACTTTAAGATCCTATTACTCCTTTTTATGGTTTTATAACATAAATATGATGCTCAAATGAAGATTTATCAATAATGTAATTTCCCGAAAGCTTTATTTGTAAAGATATTACCGAATTTACATTTCATGTAAATAAAGGGAGGTAATAAAAATATTTCTTTAAAGTTTAAGCCAAAATTTTCAGTAAGAAATGAATGCATATTTTTAAACGATTACTAAAAATGCGTATAAACATTTGCAGTACATATTTTACATATTCTTTTGTGTTTGAAAAATGTTTGAGAAGCATAAATATATACATATATTATATTTCACGCAAGTGTCGTTAGAACCTTAATTACAACATTTAGGATTTTTAAACGTTAGCGTTACTCTATTTGGGCTTATAATGGAAAATGATTCTTTAGCACTTTCACAAGTAGTCTTTGATTTTATGTATACCTGTAATTGATTATTCTAACACTGTATTTTGTCAAAAACTGTCCAAAGTGATACAAATTGCGACAAATTTCTTCTCCAACAAGTACGTACAAATCAGCGTAAAGCTTGAGGGTAAATAGAGACAGATGATAAATATGTTTATCTATTTACGCGCCAGTCAACTGGAGATAATGTTAGTTTTCAAATATTTAAGCTGATTAAAAGACTTTTTTCCTTCGTTTTACATTATCGAAGATTTCACTCTCATTTTCTGTTTACATCTGATAATTACTTTCAATCCGTATTAAATCCCAAGTTACTATGACTAATAGCCGATGATACCATTATCGTTCTTTACAAAGAGCAAGCACTTAAGTTATGGTTTTAAAGTATGTTAAATGCTTATCACCTGAATAAACCCCAACTAAATCAAGTACATGAGCCGGACTGTCCATAATCAATAAATAAATTGCCTTTATTTGTTACATAATTTTTACGGGTGTATGAACATCGTTGCAGGAGGTTTCGTCGTATCCAATTATTCGCAAATAATTTACCTATGTTCGATGCAGGAGGTCAGTATTAAAGTGACAAAACTTTGTTGGATTTTGAAATTTCAATATAGCTTGTAATAATTATCAATTTTTCATATTTCTTCTACGCATATGCATGTACTTGTATGAATGCTTGTCTGATTTTTTCCGCCGATGTTAACAGATTTTGGTGACATGTGGGTCGTCGGTCCATCCAATCGACTTCTATGTATAAAAAAGTTGTAATTACTATTGTCTCCGATAGTGACCGATTACTCGATTACTTATCTCACATCGTTGAGGACAGGTAACCATTAGACTCAATCTAAGAGATTTATTTTCACGCAGAAATTCCTCCTCCCCTCGGGGATCGAACGAGAGACCCCCGGATGACTTATCCTATGCTTTCCCTGTTGGGATAAACGGGCGGACTTGAAGGAATGCGGAGTTTGCCCTTCATCTGAAGTCGTGACCAGTTTCCTTTATATGTTTTCGTTTAGTTGAATATGAGCAACTGTTTAAAGTCAATTTTATATAAATGCAAAAGATGCAATATCATTCTAGAATATATAAATCATAAGTTTGACTACAATTAGACATCATGCATTTATTCTGTAAATTGCAACCTTTATCTGTTTGTATGAGAATAAAATGTCATCTTTTCTAACATTTTCCTTGGTTGACACTTGAAGCATACATTTGAATTTTACTTTATGTAAAGCACCTCTTTTATCTAACATGAACTGTACAATTTAATAATTTGAAATCCGGTTTATAATGTGCTTTAAATTATGAATGCCCTTGATTCATTTCCTATTATTTCCTTTAGTAGTAATAGTTATACACTGTAGTATATAAAACGAGTTAGTAACGAGGATATATACACAGGCTGGGGCGACATCGAGAAATGTTTCTGTTAAAACAATGACCATTTTACAGCAACATCCCAAGATGTCGCCCCAGCTAGTGTTTACCCCCGTTACTAACGAGTTTCATTTTATATATAATAAATGTACTGTTTAATTCATACATTTTGGTAACAGACACTAGTAAAACAAGAGCCACCGCCGGGCGGGGGCAACGCTCGACTTTTTACTTTCTCAAAAAGCAAACAAAGAAATGTTTGAACAAAATCTTAACGTTTCCTTTTTATAAATTAATTGGTCTGTCTTGTCACATTAGTTTTGTCTATATATTTCGTATATATAAATATACTAATTGAGTCTGTCTGGTTATTTTTAAGGGTTATCCTTGAAGATTATTATGTTCAAGTTTGAAGACAATCCATTCAAAAATAACAAAGTTACAGCCAATTATAGCCCAAAAAATGAAAATTTCAATAATTTGACCTTCAAAGTCAAGGTCATTTATGAGGAAGGTCAAGGTCTGTCTGGTTATTTTTAAGGGATATCCTTGACCATTATTATTGTCAAGTTTGAAGACAATCCATTCAAAAATAACAAAGACAATAACATCATGAACAAGGAAAATTTGGACTTTTAACCTTGAAGGTCAACGTCATATATTGATGAAGGTCAATGTTAGTGTGGTCTACTAAAAGGTCTTTTCCCAAGGGTTGTTGTGGCCAAGTATGACGACAATACACCAAGAAATAAAAAAGTTATGATCCAGGTACAAGTTTGCGAACGGCAACGGCAACGGCAACGGCAAAGGCAACGGCAACGGCAACGCCGCCGCGACTATAGCAATACCTCTACTTTCTTGTTTTCAAAAAAAAGTCGAGCTAAAAATGAGCACTTCTGTCCCGTATGCCCTTTCGCTTTTGTTTCATATGAAACCCTCAGTTGAAATGAACCAATAGCAGCTTATACAACCCTTGTAAACGGTTACCATGTTGATTCAAGATTTAAGGGCATTTTTCGGTGGAAATAATTCATTCAGCAGATGTACCTTTAACTTTTAGCAGTTGTGTATGAATCGGTGAAAAAACTGTACTGTTATATAACAGTACAGTTTGTAAATGCTCATTGGAATTGTACTGTGTATATTGGGTAAGTATGAACAAAGAAAAAGTTCCAAACCATGCGATAAAATTGGTTATAAAAACGCTTCATACGTGTTTTGCCTTGTGCAATAACCCGTTTTTGGTATCCTACTGGGCTCATTGTCAATGATATTATGTTATTTGTTGTTTTTAGGGGATGTGTTTATTGAATATTACCCTTCAATTTTGATATGTTTTCATCTTGCTTTCCAAAATTACCATAAATCAACAAGAGCACCGTTACTCTGTTTACGCTCGTCTGTTAAGGGGATCAGCTCTCAGTAGCCAATTTTTATCAATGTACAAGTAAATAAGTAGACAAAAAACCTCTCTTAATACTGTTTCCAGATAAAATTCTATTCTAAATATGTCTGCAATACTGTTTGTAGATATGTGGCAATATCATTATCAAACTAAGATAACTTAGATAAGCCTCGGGTTCAAATAAACAAGTATTGAATAACGATATTAGTGTACAAAAACACTTTTAAAACATCAATGCATGGCATCACCTTTTCATCATTGGGTACAGTCCATAGTAAATATACTCTAGTGCGTATAGAAATGCGTATGTAAACCTACCGGTATAAATCTTCTTTGATACATTAAATGACATTTTTGGTTTGAAATGTTCATTATATTAATATTAAGTTATGTTATCTTCAAAAACATAAGGCGTTTCAAATGATTAGCATTTAACATTGTGATTGACCAACAGTTGATACTAGAAAGTACTAAGTTGTCAGGATAAAATAAAAATCTGGCTGAGATATAAAACGATTGCCCACTCTTTTAATAAATTGAATGCTTCAGGTTGAACAGGGTAACATATATCAGATTACTAATTTCTCATTCAATATTAATTACTTTGTTAAAGAACTTGATTTTGTTCAAAACTTAATTTTGTGTGTACTTTAAGTTAGTGAGTTTGTTCCATCAAATCCAAGAGAGTCAAAAAAGGTCATCCAACTATCAGATGTTGAGGTAAATCAAATGCAAGTTTCAATAAAAGTTAGGCATTCCAAAACCGATCAGTTAAGTCAGGGTACTAGATTAATCATCCCACATTCTGGACAGGGAACAACAGTTAACTCTACTCTTTTGCAGTATCTTGCAGTTAGACCTAATATTTCTTGTCAGTTTCTCTGTCATTTTGATGGAACAAACCTTACTTCATACCAATTTAACTTTGTTATGAGGAAAGTTCTTGAATTCAGTAACTATAACATCAAATATTATTAATCACACTCTTTTCGTATAGGTTCTGCAACTGATTTATATTTACAAGGTTTTTTCAGAGGAGCAAATTAAAAACCTTGGAAGATTGAAAGTTCAGCAAATCAGTATTATATTCGTATTTAGTTACATGTATTTAGTTTTACACGATGCTGAGATCTTTTTCCAATTTGCAGGTCCATTACAAGTGTATATAGTTGGCTCGTCAATAATAAAATATGCTGAGCAACATGCAAAGAATACTGTTGGTCAACACCTGGGCTTAAACAGGAATAAAAGTTTTCTAAATTGGAAAGGTGTTTCTTCTTTGAAAAAAATATGAAAAACAAGATCAACAAGGAAAGGCGGCGTTCAATGAACGCAACCCCCATATGACCCAGCAACAAGAACCAATGGCAAGGAGCCCATGCACTATCAGCCATTGAAGAACTTGTTCAACATAATAGCCCAGACATAATTGTCATTCATTGTGGAGGTAACAATGTCGGTTCAACTCCATTAGGTCAACTAATGTTTTCACTAAGATCACTACTGAATGAGCTTTTTCAAAAATATTCATTTGCTCTTATAGTATTTTCACAAATTTTACCAAGATTAGAATGGCGTTATGAACGCAATCACAACTCTTTAGAACTAGCTCGTAAACGCATCAATAATTCCATTTCGACAAAAATAGTTAAAAAAGGTGGAGCTTTGATTAAGTATCCAGAAATAGTTGAAGAATCACCGGCCTTGTTTCGCAGCGACCAAGTCCATTTGTCGAGTTTGGGCAATGACATTTTTCTAAACACTTTGCAAGGGGCACTATATAAGTTTTGTCATAATAATGATGTTGTTTCTTTTCCTGACGTCTCTGAGGTTGGTCCATGGCTTGCTATGTAATTCCCCTTTGCCCGTACGCTTTGTGGCGGTGGACTTCTGCCGAAGTCCATTTGGCAGAATACGGGCATGGTTTATTTAGAGACAGATATTTTATTAAGGAGGCTGCCCGTTGATAGTGAAATTTGGCGCCTCACTGTTGTTTAATGTTTAGCAAAATGTTTGCTATCACCAGACTGTCCTGCATATTTGGGCAAGGACCTTTTTATATTTCATGATGCAGTATCTGATCACCAGGCTGTTTTCATGTTTTTTTTTCAGTTGATACACTTTGTTTTGTTGTTTTTGTAGGCTACCAGTTGTGCCTCATTGTATTTGATTTCATATGAAACATATATTTCAAGCAGCCATGGACATAAATTGCCAATACAATACAAAATAAATTTATAGAAATGATAACACCTTTTTGTTTTCATCAATAATTTATTTTGCCCCAACCTGTTGTGCTGATAAAAGGAACTATTGCAAAATGTAAAATTATTTTGACTTTCACCTTTTTACTCACTATATACCATTGAATGGACATAATGTCACTTTAGAGGAACTCCTCTGAGGTCTGAAGGTATAAAACATAACATTTGGAAATCTTACGAATATCAAGTGAAAAGTGAAGCACTTAAGATGGAAAATCCTGGAAAATATAATAAGGAAATATATACTCGATTAAAATCTTTTAATCAATTTTATATGCGATTACTAGCAAGAAATTTGAGAGAAAAGTGTTGAAACGCTTTTCATGCTTTGGTTATTTTCTCACAATAAAAATGATTCTTCTGGTAAAATAGGATGAGGGAATGAGCACAAGTTATTAGATAAGACCTAAATCAATTGACACACAAATCTGGGGACAAATAATATCACCCCCGTCATGTCAAGAAACGTCTGTGTAAGAGTAAAAAAATCATATTAGATTGTATGCCAAGTTTGATTTAGTCTGTTCATGGGATACAATGAAAAGTGCAATATATTCTACACCCCCGTACCTGTTCACCTACCCTAACAGTTTTCCATCTTTAATAATAAAATAGTCAATGATTCCGAAGGAGGTCCTCGTAAAATAAACCAGCTACATGTTACAGCTGTCACAAACATAGAAACATTTGGTTATTGTTTATACTAACTGATGTTAAATAACGTGGCGTAGAATAACATCCATAATGAAGCGTAATTATATAAAATGACATACATCAAATAGCATAGCTTAATGTATATTATTGTTGTTTTTCCACTGTCCTTCTATAATGGAGAGTATCATGAAGTAACCTAACGCACGTAACATTAACATGCGTAACATAACATACATAATGTAACAGATAAAACATAACATACATGACATGAACCTTACTTTATCACATAAACCGCCGCGCGGGAGTTTAATAATGCCATTAAATAAAATGATATTACACTAGTGTAATAACACTTTGACGTGACGTCATTAATATTGCGGTATGATTATATAAACATAGCGTTAAAGCGCTGTTATAAAAATAAAAATGAAGATCTAAGCAATTTAAATTAAAAAGTTGCCCAAATATCGAAATCAAATATTACATAGTTTACCGTTGAAATCTGCGGTTAATTTAAAATGAGAGGTAAAGTTTTGAAATCAAGACGTAAGGGAAAATAAAGAGAGTTCAAAACAATACATGCACATGAATAATCAAGTATAATTAGAAATTGTAACTTCATAACAATTGCAATTCTTTTTGGGAGAATATTATATGAATTACATCAATACAATAACATTTTTTTTTGTTAAATTAAATTATACTTATCGTTACATTTCTGTATTTGTAAATATCATAACAGTAACACTTTTATTTTGATTTATAAACATGTATTTAGAATTTCATATATTTTTGAAAAAAGATAACAATTATTTTTCAATTGAATAAATATAACAGTCACAATTCTTTGGATAAATACAATTTTATGGGACTAAATTTCATACAAATTACATTTTTAATTAATATGTGTCATAATAAATACATTTTTATTTGACAAAATGTCATAGAAATTATTTGAACACACAAGTAAAATTTCAATTGCATAAATACTATAAAATGACATTTTTATTTGAATACATATCTTAACAAGTACATTTTTGTTGGAATAAATATCACAACAGTTACATTTTAACTTTATTTGAAAAATGTCATAGCAATTACATTTTTATCAAATATCATAAGAATTTCATTTCTTTTTAAATACATATCATTACAATTACATACAACTTTAATTTAACACTTTTAATTCTGTTTATCTTATTTTTCATGACAGTAACAATGCTATTAACATTAATAACATATATAAATAATCATTAAAAAAAGTACTCATTTCTTTTGAAATGAATGACTAATATGTATTAATTCTAATTCAAATCTAAAAAACTACGAGGCAACGAATAAGAACACAAATGTCAACAATAAGACTAGTTTTCTGAGTTTATTTTTTGCTCTCGATGAACTCCACTTTACTCATAAACAGAACGTCAAAATATATTTAAATATTCATGTTTGCTTAAATTTTTGAATTTTTGTTCTAAAAGCCCTTGCAAAAGAAACAAGGTAGCTGTAGCTACAAACCAGTAAACGACAGAATTCTTGAAATATCAGTTTATACATTAAAAGTATACAGTATAACCCCTGCAGAACGAGCCTCTTCAGAGCAATAAACTCTTTACAACAAAAGTAATATTCCTTTATAAAGCTATGAATTTCACAATAAATATAACTTCCGAGAGCAAAAACTCTAAGATTTAAAAGTATCTTATATCAATGTCTCCCAAAAGAATTGCTCTGAAGAAGGTTAACTGTATCATTCAACGAAAAAGGGTGTAATTTGGCAAGTTGGATCTATCAATATTATACGATAAATGTCCTTTCAATGCAATGAGCCGGAATACATCCTTCAATTACAACTTCCTCAAATTTGCGAGCAAAATTTTGTGCGCGGTCATCTTCTATCTCTTCATACAAAATATCTGGATCAGTAAGGTCTGTGTAAATGACGCTGGTTGGCATCTTTTTTGTGTTTATCACAGCAATTTTTCGAGATCCCGGGGAATAATTATATCCCTTCTTAGCAAAGTCGATGGCGGCTTCCCGTGAGGCGGATGTAGATATATATTGGGACTGAGAGTAAGATCCATTATCAACATGTTCCTCTATCGTTTTATTTGCATTTGGATTTTTTGGACGGATGCCACGGGAAATATCTTCGTTGTCCCTCAATACACGGAAAAGCCGCTCGTATGGTGCACTTGATGACATGGTTTACCTGTAATTGACCAAAAAGATTAGTAATATCAAAATTCTAAAACCTCACTTTCTATAAAGATATATACCTGCTTCCTTAATGTTAGAATGTGAAGAAGAAGAAGAAGAATAATAAGATGAAGAAGAAGAAAAAGAAGAAGAATATTTCAATAATTAAGATCAAGAACATGTTTACGTATGTTAAATTACAAAGTCATTCCATGCTACAATTCTTTCGGAAATCAGCCATAAGTTCTTTTACAAAATAAACAAACAACAGAAACAAAACAAAAGCAACAACTACAAAAAAACCCAGCTTTTTTATGGTTAATCATTTATAAAAAGATCACAACACCTTTAAAATTTAGTTTTGCAACTTGATTCTTTCGACTTTGTAATCTTAATCATTTCATTCTTAGAATGTCTTTTGATTGTCAGTCTAAATGTTTTGTTTTATGTTTCAACTGCATTATTCCATCTATACTTGTTTGACTGTAATAGTTGAAATGTGTGTTCCTTTAAACGTAATCTTAGATGCACTTACATTCCTAAATTATATACGGAAAATTCATTCAACCACCTGACCAGTAATGGTGTTGCAATTCGAAAGAATTCCTTTTTTGCAATAAAATATACATATTTCAGAGCATGGACAGGACTCCATGATAATGTGGCGGGTATTTTCAAATAAGAAATAAAAAAAACTTTTGAAAAATGAAACTGATAGAATTTTTTACGCAAAATGGCATTTTAAAACATCCTTTTTTACTAAATATCTCTTAATATATTTCAAGACATTGTCAATGCTACCTCACTTCATTTATCATAATCAAAAAAGTTATTAATGTTGTACAAAATATTTTATACCTTTTTACTCAATCCAATTTTAATATCACCTGGTGTATAGCTTGTCAGTGAATGCGGTGAAACGCAGTAAAATCTTATTAATATATAAATCTATTTATAGACATTACGAACATTATCTAATTATAGACATCAGAAGTAAAAACGGAAATCCCAGTTTTTTATTTATAAATAGAATGAAATATCAACAAACTTAAATGTTCCCGTGCCGATTTTATGAGTATTGAACGGCCGTGCATATATTTTGACGTGCAAAACAGTGTAAAGACGCGCTTAAAGATCATGTCACTCATTTTTTTATGGTTTTAATTCATAAATATGATGCTCAAATAAAGATTATATACCAGTAATGGTGTCGCAATTCAAAAGTATTCACTTTTTGCCAAACAATATACATATTTCAGTGTATCGAATGAAAACCCCTGTCCTGACATCATGAACAAAAAAAAACGAAGATAATGAGGCGGGTATTTTCAAATAAATGATAAAAAACTTTTGAAAAATGAAACTGATAGAATTTTAACGCAAAATGGCATTTTAAAACATCCTTTTTTACTAAATATATCTTAATATATTTCAAGACATTGTCAATGCTACCTCACTTCATTTATCATAATCAAAATAGTTATTTATGATGTACAAAATATTTTTATACCTTTTTACACAATCCAATTTTGATATCATCTGGTATTTAGTTTGTCAGTGAATGCGGTGAAACGCATTAAAATCTTATTAACGTATTAATCTATTTATAGACATTACGAACATATTCTATTTATAGACATCGGAACTAAAAACGGAAATCCCAGTTTTTCATTTATAAATAGAATAAGATATTAACATATTTTAAATTTTCTTTTATCACATACCCGTGCCGATTTTATGATTTGAATAAATGGTATGAAACGGCCGTGCATATATTTTGACGTGTACAAACATAGTGTAAAGACGCACTTAAAGATCCTGTTACTCTTTTTTATGGTTTAATATCATAAATATAATGCTCAATGAAGATTTATCAATAATGTAAGTTCCCGAAAGCTTTATTTGTAAAGAAATAACGAATTTACATTTCATTTAAATTAAGGGAGGTAATTAAAATATTTCTTTAGAGTTTAAAGTTTAAGCCAAAATTTTCAGTAAGAAATGAATGCATATATTTTAACGATTACTTATAATGCGTATAAACATTTGCAGTACATATTTTACATATTCTTTTGTGTTTGAAAATTGTTGAGAAACATAATGATATATACATATATTATATTTCACGCAAGTGTCGTTACAACCTTAATTACAACATTCAGGATTTTTAAACGTTAGCGTTACTCTATTTGGACTTATAATGGAACATGATTCCCAAGCACTTTTATAAGTTGTCTTTGATTTTATGTATACGTGTAATTATTATTCTAACACTGTATTTTGCCAAAAACTGTCCAAAGTAAAACAAATTGCGACAAATTTCTTCTCCAACAATACCGTACTAATCGGCGTAAAGCTTGAGGGTAAATAGAGACAGATAATAAATATGTTTATCTATTTACACATTATTGCACGCCGGTCAACTGGAGATAATGTTAGTTTTCAAATATTTAAGCTGATTGTTTACACAATACACAATCAAACAAAACGCGGGAAAAAAATGCACAAATATTTTTAAACCTTTTAAATACGATCCAATTTTAATATCACCTCGAGTGAATGTGCAGGAAAAGATTAACATAACCTATTTTTAGATATTACGACAATAATCTATTTATATACATCAGAACTAAAAACGGAAAACCCAGTTTTTCATTTATTAATAGAATAAGATATTAACATACAGCCAATCCTATTTAAAATGTTCCTTTATCACATATTCGTGCGGATTTTATGATTCATGTAAAAAGGTATTGAACCGCCGTGCCTATATTTTGACGTGTACAAACATAGTGTAAAGACGCGTTCAAACTTTAGCGTTACTCTATTGGGACGTCCTGATTTAATGTATACGTGTATTGGTTATTCTAACACTTCATTATGCCGAAAACTGTCCAAGGCAGTACAAATTGGGGCAAATTACCTTTCTAACCAGCTTAAGCTTGAGGGTAAATAGAGACAGATGATAAATATATTTATCTATTTACACATTACTGCTGACCGGTCAACTGGTGATAATTTTAGTTTTCAAAGATTAAACCTGATTATTTACACAAAAAACAAGCAAACAAAAAGCGATAAATATGAAGTTATCACTGAAAAAAGTCTTGTGAAGTCATAATATGACATAATCTTTACTCTTTAGCCTTTCATTGACGTGTCGGAGATAAGGGTGTATACACTGTGAATATAAAAATCGGCGTATTTACAGCTAGGATTTAGTAACGAATAAATATTTCCTCCGTAAGAGTTTTATAATGTTTAAATAATGGTTTAATACGAATTAAGATGCTTATCACAACCTGAAAAAAGTAGCATGAACTGAAATTTTAGGTGATAAAAGATGCAAAATGTAAACAAAGTAGTATTTTAAAAAATCACTAAAACTCCACTCATTACCGAAATGCAACAGAAGCAAGATATGGTTTAGAAAATTGAGCAATGAGTAATATTTGGAAATCATAACAGGACACCAATTAAAAAAAGAGACACATTACGCCTCAGAAATGAATTAATCCGTTCTTTCAGTCGCAACTTTTCGGCCCTTTCCAACAGTCTTTGGATAAGGACCTCGAACACAATAGTATGAATACTCAGAACGGATACGGTGTTTCGGTCTAACCTACGTTAAGAAAAAAAAACACATGTAAACAAAAAGCAATTTAATGCTGGGAGCTGTTAAAAACTCCCCCCCCCCCCGAAATAAATGTAGTCAAAGTCCACATAAAATGGACTAATTTCATAGATATAAAAGTAAACAGTACATTATTTATATACTTATCATTATTCTGTAAATTACAACCTTTATCTGTTTATATGAGAATAAACGTTTCTGTTAAAACAATGACATTTTTACAGCAACATCCCAAGATGTCGCCAAAGCTAGTGTTACTAACGAGTTTCATTTTATATATAATAAATGTACTGTTTAATTCATATTTTTTTGTAACAGACATTAGTAAAAAAATGTGCACTTCTGTCCCGTATGCCCTTTCGCTTTTTTTGTAAATGCTCACTGGAATTGTACAGAGTATATTGGGTAAGTATGAACAAAGAAAATGTTCCAAACCATGCGATAAAATTGGTTATAAAACGCTTCATCCGTGCTTTGATTCAAGATTTAAAAGCTTTTTTCGGTGGAAATAATTCATTCAGCAGATGAACCTTTAACTTTTAGCAGTTGTGTACATGCGAATAAATTCAATTCCATTAATTATCTTTGTTTATATTTATTCTTAGTATCAATATCATTCTCTTTTTGTTTATTATTTTTTCTTTGCTGCTCGGAATAATCTTTACCCCTGCCCAATTGAATCATCTGTGTAAAAAACTACATTGATATAAACAAGGATAAAAAACTTCATTACATTAGTTGAGTTTCCTTCCTATATGAATCAGTGAAAAAACTGTACTGTTATATATCAGTACTGAGTATATTGGGTAAGTATGAACAAAGAAACAGTTCCAAACCATGCGATAAAATTGGTTATAAAAAGCTTCATCTGTGCTTTGCCTTGAGCAGTAACCCGTTTTGGTATCCTTCTGGGCTAATTGTCAATGGTATTATGTTGCTTGTTGATTTTAGGGGATCTGTTCATTAAATATTACCCTTCAATTTTGATCTTTGTTTTCATATTGCTTTCCAAAATTACCATAAATCAACAAGAGCACCGTTACTCTGTTTACGCTCGTCTGTTAAGGGGATCAGCTCTCAGTAACCATTTTTTATCAATGTACAAGTAAATAAGTAGACAAAAAACCTCTCTTAATACTGTTTCCAGATAAAATTCTATTCTTAATATGTAATATGTCTGCAATACTGTTTGTAGATATGTGGCAATATCATTATCAAACTAAGATAACTTAGATAAACTAAGATAAGCCACGTGTTCAAATAAACAAGTATTGAATAACGATATTAGTGTACAAACACTTCTAAAACCTCAATGCATTGCATCACGCTTTCATCATTGGGTACAGTCCATATTAAATATACTCTAGTGCGTATAGAAATGCGTATATAAACCTACCGGTATCAATCTACTTTGATACATTAAATGACATTTTTTGCTTTGAAAGGTTCATTATATTAATATGTAGTTATGTTATCTGCAAAAATATGAGGAGTTTAAAATGATTAGCATTTAACATTGTGATCGACCAACAGTTGATACTAGAAAGTACTAAGTTGTCAGGATAAAATAAAAATATGGCTTAGATATAAAATGACTGACCACTCTTTTAATAAATTGAATGCTACAGGTAAGTTCCGATTGAATTTTAAAAAAAAAATTTCCTTGGGCTACAGAGAAATTTATCATTCCACTAAAGTAAATTAAAACAAATTAAAAGGAACTATTGCAAAATGTAAACTTATTTTGACTTTAACCTTTTTACTCACTATATACCATTGAATGGACATAATGTCTCTTAAGAAGAACTCCACTGAGGTCTGAAGGCATAAAACATAACATTTGGAAATCTTACGAATATCAAGAGAAGCACTTAAGAAGGAAACATCTGGAAAATATAATAAGGAAATATATACTCGATTAAAAAATTTTAATCAAATTTAAATGTGATTACTAGCCAGAAATTTGAGAGAAAAGTGTTGAAACGCTTTTCATGCTTGGGTTATTTTTTAACAATAAAAATGGTTCTTCTGGTAAAATAGGATGAGGGAAAAACAAGTTATTGGATAAATAACAAATCTGGGGACAAAGATTATCATCCCCGTCATGTCAAGAAACCTCTGTGTAAAACATCATATAATATTGTATGCCAAGTTTGATTTAGTCTGTTCATGGGATACAATGAAAAGTGCAATATATTTTACGCCGCCGTACCTGTTCACCGACCCAAACAGTTTTCCATCTTTAATAATAAAATAGTCAATGATTCCGTAGGACCGTAAAATAAACCAGCTACACGTTACAGCTGTCACAAACATAGAAACATTTGGTTATTGTTTATACTAACTGATGTTACATAACGTGGCGTAGAATAACATCCATTATGAAGCGTAATGATATAAAATGACATACATCAAATAGCATAGCTTAATGTATATTATTGTCGTTTTTTCCACTGTCCGTCCATAACGGAGCGTATCATGAAGTAACCTAACGCAACGTAACGTTAACATACGTAACATAACATACATAATGTAACAGATATAACATAACATACATAACATGTACCTTACTTTATCACATAAACCGCCGCGCGGGAGTGTAATAATGCCATTTAATAAAATGATATTACACTAGTGTAATAACACTTTGACGTGACGTCATTAATTTTGCGGTATGATAATATAAACATAGCGTTAAAGCGCTGTTATAAAAGTAAAAATGAAGATCTAAGCAATTTAAATTAAAAAGTTGCCCAAGGATCGAAATCAAATATTACTTTGTTTACCGTTGAAATCTGCGGCTGGATTAATTTAAAATGAGAGGTAAAGTTTTGAAATCAAGACGTAAGGGGAAATAAAGAGAGTTTATTTTTCATAGCTTTATGAGTAAGGTAGTAATATCAAAGATTATCATAACAGTTTAAATCGATCGAAATGAAATTCAAAACAATACATTCACATGAATAATCAAGTATAATTATAAAATGTAACTTCATAACAATTGCAATTCTTTTTGGGAGAATATTATATGAATTACATCAATACAATAACATTTTTTTGTTAAATTAAATTATACTAATCGTTACATTTCTCTATGTGTAAATATCATAACACTAACACTTTTATTTTGATTTATAAACATGTATTTAGAATTTCATATATTTGAAAAAAGATAACAATTATTTTTCAATTAAATAAATATAACAGTCACAATTCTTTGGATAAATACATTTTTATGGGACTAAATATCATACAAATTACATTTTTAATTAAAATAAGTGTCATAAAAAATACATTTCTATTTGACAAAATGTCATAGAAATTATTTGAACACACAAGTAAAATTTCAATTGCATAAATACTATAAAATGACATTTTTATTTGAATACATATCTTAACAAGTACATTTTTGTTGGAATAAATATCACAACAGTTACATTTTATTTTTATTTGAAAAATGTCATAGCAATGACATTTTTATCAAATATCATAAGTATTTCATTTCTATTTAAATACATATCGTTACAAAGCAGACAACTTTAATTTAACACTTTCAATTCTGTTTATTTTATTTTTCATGACAGTAACAATGCTTTTAACATTAATAACATATATAAATATTCATTTAAAAAAGTACTCATTTCTTTTGAAATGAATGACTAAAATGTATTAATTCTAATTCAAATCTAAGAAACTATGAGGCAACGAAAAAGAACACAACTGTCAACTGTAAGACTAGTTTTCTGAGTTTATTTTTTGCTTTCGATGAACTCAACTTTATTCATAAACAGAACGTCAAAATATATTTAAATATTCATGTTTGCTTAAATTTTTGAATTTTTGTTCTAAAAGCCCTTGCAAAAGAAACAAGGTAGCTGTAGCTACAAACCAGTAAACGACAGAATTCTTGAAATATCAGTTTATACATTAAAAGTATACAGTATAACCCCTGCAGAACGAGCCTCTTCAGAGCAATAACCTCTTTACAACAAAAGTAATATTCCTTTCAAAAGCTATGAATTTCACAATAAATATAACCTCCGAGAGCAAAAACACTAAGATTTAAAAGTATCTTATATCAATGTCTCCCATAGGATATTGCTCTGAAAACGTTTTACTGTATACTTCAACGAGAAAGGATGTAATTTGGCAAGATGCATTTATTAATATTATACGATAAATGTGCGTTCAATGCAATGAGCCGGAATCAATCCTTCTATAACAACTTCCTCAAACTTGCGAGCAAAATTTTGTGCGCGGTCATCTTCTATTTCTTCATATAAAATATCTGGATCAGTAAGGTCTGTGTATATGACGCTGGTTGGCATCTTTTTTGTGTTTATCACAGCAATTTTTCGAGATCCCGGGGAATAATTATATCCCTTCTTAGCAAAGTCGATGGCGGCTTCCCGTGAGGCGGATGTAGATATATATTGAGACTGAGAGTAAGATCCATTATCAACATGTTCCTCTATCGTTTTATTTGCATTTGGATTCTTTGGACAGATGCCAAGGGAAATATTTTCGTTGTCCCTCAATACACGGAAAAGCCGCTCGTATGGTGCACTTGAAGACATGGTTTACCTG
>NW_026858042.1:0-33308 GCF_026571515.1 Ruditapes philippinarum
TTAAAAAGAAAATAAAAATGATGTAGTGTACCGCATACAGTTAAACAAACGTTCGAAACCGAAAGTTGTCCACCATGACCGACCTAAACGATACGAAGGGACCACTGATGAATAAAGTGTTATATAAAACTTGAACTCACATCTACATTAGTCATTGTCAATATAATAAAAAAGTGCATTTATAAAAACATGCACCGGCGCTACGTCACTTGGTACCTGCATATATCTACATGCTAACTGTGTAATTGAGATAGAGGTGTGTAGACTTTGTTTGCTACAGTGCTGGATTATAATTGGACTTAATTATTTTGGCCCTATGGGTGTTATAATAGGTAATCTTTATCTGATTAACGGACAATTAAAAGGTGTGAAAGTCGTTTAAATCAGACAAAACATTGCATTGGGACCAGACAATTAGGGTCGCTTGTCACATATGACAGGGAGTCGTTTAATTCAGACCATTTATATAGGAAAATACGTTGGGAGTACTGAAACAAGGTCGGATAAGACAGGGAGTCGTTTAAATCAGGGGGTCGCTTAGGCAGTCTCGACTGTATATCGATAAATAAATAAAAATAAATAAATAAATAAAAAGAAAGAAAAAATTATATGCATATCTGACCTATATAAAGTATGCCACTTGTTTAGATTATTGTTCCTAAAATGAGTGATTTTATTTTACATTTTAGTGGGTGTGTGTGGTGTGCCGCAATATGGTGTTTTTGAAGTTTTATTTGGCATCCAGACTTGTTATTGAAAAACACAGCCACTTTAACTATCAATGTTTCAAGTGCAGAAAATTATTCTCACGAAGATGTTACAATCACAATCAGTGCTTTAACTTACAAATCCAAGATTTTGCTTTAATGGATCCAGAGGGAGAGCGAGAGGGAGCTGTGGCTAAACTAATCGAATGGAAAAAGAGTAAAATGCCTAATTTAATACAAAAAGTGAAATCTGGATTCCTTACAGAATTAAGAAGATTGCAAACTGAATATGGGCCTACCCCCTGTGAATAATAATACAGAAAGTGTGAAAAGTAGTGATATAACAAATATGGACATTGATGCAGACCTAAAAATAATGATTAAAAACCCAATTTCTCCCGTAAAAAGTCCAAAAAGAAATGTTCTAATAAAACATATGGATCTTGAAGAAATAAGTGATGAGGAACTTGATTTTGTTGATACCGACTCTGAAAGTTAAACTCAAAAACAAACCAAAGAAATTAACAAACATAAAATGAACAATAATATTGAAAAATCGGACACTTCATCCTCAAGTTCAAGCTTAAGTTCAAGTGAGTCCTCTAGTGAAACTAGTCTTTCAGAGAGCTCTGTAGTGCCAAAGAAAAAGGTGACAAATTCGAGAAAAAGAAGGCGTTCATGGAAAAAGTTCTGCACTTCTCTTAGTGAAACTAGTTCGGATAGTGATAGTGACAGTTCTTTTGTTGAAACAATGAATAAGAAAAAAGAAAATAAAGATATAAACGTTAAAGCGCCTGAGTTTAAACTCTTTATTTTTACGCTATACGTCACAGTACTTTTGCAATGACCTGTATATCTGGCTCCTCCTAACAAGTCATTCAATCTCGTTCGCGCATGCTTAGAAGACTGGTATATAAACTGAGAACGCTTCTGAAAATACCTATTCGATCCAGTCTACTGAAGCTACCTTTAACCAATACGGAAAAACTCTATCCGCCCTTCCCATTTGCCTTGCTGTTGTCACTTTTTCTGCATTCAGATAATAATGAAACTGAAACTGAAACTGTTCTATTTAATTAAACGCCTATTTCTATACACATATTCAATGGCATTGTTCAAAAGGATAATAAAAGTATGTACAATATAGATAAAAAAACACATATGCATGACAAATGAACTACAAAACAATATGTTAAAGATATCAGCCGTGTAAAATATAAAGTATTAAAAACTTTGAAAAAGAAAAAAAAAATAGTTATAAAAATAACAATAAAAAATAATTTAAAAGAAAATAAAAATCAATGGTTATTTCAGTAAAATTTTAAACATATTTCCACATCTCTATCAGTTTACAGCCCAATCACAATCTTAAAACAATGCGTGAAAATCTCTAAAATAGTAGGTTTTGACATTTTTCTTGAACATGTCCAAAGTCGAAGACTGTCTTATATACAGAGGCAATTTATTCCAGAGAGTTGGACCAACGGTACTAAAACTTCTGTCGTTAAATGTTTCCCTTTTGTTAAAGGGGACAGCAAAACAATAATCCATATTATCAACAGATCTGAGATTTGGTCTTTTTATGACAGGTTTGTGTAACAGTTCTGTTAGATAAACCGGAGCATTGCCAATAAAACAGTTATACATTGTACATAGAATTTTAAAATTGATCCTAGCTTTAATTGGTAACCAATGCAGTTCCAACAAAAAATGGTCGTCGCGGTACTAAGCCCTTCATCATGATGGCAGGAAATTATCATTTCAACAGTCCATATTGGGTTTGCGACATCCGGAAGTTTACCAACGTCGACTGCCAGACCCTTATCATTTGAAACGGACCTCGGTTTACATTAACTGACCTGTGTATAAACATAAACACTTTCATTTCGAACACCCGTGGAATGTAACTCCAAAAATGTGTGACTTTCGGATATGTGTAGAATTGTCATTAGATAACCTGTAACCGATGACGGTACAAAACAAAATATTGTTTATCAGATGTCATAATTAACTTAATCCATGTTTAAATAAAACACATATTAATTGTTTTAAAAACGTATTGATATAATGGTGGTTATTATTACATTGTTATACATGGTTTGAAGCGATACTACATTGAATATCACGCTACATTGTACTATTTCATTAGAAGAATATTTTGCTTAATAAACAGAACGTTATTCTTTATTGAGCTGTATGTATATTTTTTATTATATACGTTTATTGGCATAATAACTGTCCGTTGTTCAATATTCCGAGGAATAGTCTGAGGAGGTTTTCCTTGTATATGCCAACGAATCTATGGTTCCTCTTAAAAAGGGGGGTTTTACGTAGGTGGCAATTATTCCGAAGACGAATATAGATTGAGCCTGTTGAGTAATTATTCTGGTTCAAAATGTCCTAGACATTCTATGACAGTTTTGATCGTGATATACTTGATATTGTTCTGATATATAAACTCATGGCAGTATCTCTCTAAAATGTATTTATTTGTAATAAACATGATTTATAAGGTTATGATATCCGGGTTTTATCATATCCGGCATTTGTCAGCAAGTATATAATTTCAATTGATTATATCTAAATTAACAATTTTAAATTTTCGATATCCGGAGCAATTTAGGTCACATCCGGAGTAAAATCAGTCATATGAGCTTAAGTCATATAATATTATAACTGATATACGTGATACTGATACACGTGATACGGTGTTAATTAATTCCACCATATGATTATGTGTTCAAAATCATATTCAGGCCTATCACCATTCCGATGCCATAGCTCTTTCGTGCTGGTAAAATTCATGCTTTATTTAACGCTGTTTCATTCAATAAACGGATTTAATCTGGACACTGATAGTAGAATAGAACTTGATGGAACCAATGCCGGAAGTTACTTTGGCTACACAGTCGCCATGCTGAACCAAAATGACCAAAATAGATGGTGAGTTGACAATCTCGTAAATAATCGGGAAATTTCGCTTTCTTCCGTGCGGAATAAAAATCAAATAAGCGTTTATATGACTTGACTTTGAGCAATATTATGTACATCTTGTTACCCAAAAGCATATACAAGGAAATGGCGAATTTTTGCGAATAAAAAATTCATGTGTTGTAGATGTGGATTACCTAGGCTACTATCCAAATTGTGTTTATATCATTTTTTTTTTCATACAAATAAATTGCAAACATTGCACGATAGTAGTATTGCTATTCTGGTTGGTGAAGGCGATCTTGTATTCCAGTGGTTTGAGCCCAAGACCTGAGTTGTTTGAGCCCACGACCTGAATAACTTTTCACAACATTAAAATTTAAAAAAAAATATAATTGATAGCAAAATTAGTAAAATGTTCTTTAACACGTGCTGATGTTGACGTTGATGTTGGGCGGCTTCCTTTACAGTCAAATAACAAACTTTGATCGCTAAAAAAAGGTTCATTAAAGACAGGCCAGTTATAAACAACCTTGTTCTGTATAACATTTATACATTTACCAATTAGTTAAACAACCGTTTGATAAATATTATAATAATGAACGCACTCGAACGGGTTTGATAAACATGTGTCCGTCTAGTCAAGGGGCAGGACGTGAAGTGGTTGCACACTTGCACCGTGTATATCAAGTAACGCCGGGATGTGAAAATAACGCACGATTCGTGCAATAAGTTACGCAGAATTGTGCAATAAATGGCAGATACCTGACAGGATTTCCAACGCGGTAAATAAACTGGCCAATATAATTCTATTTAAACATACAGAAAGATATAGGAATAGCAGCATTCGTCAGCATAAAAACATAATTCTTTATCCCTCATCAAGATTATTGGCACGAAATTGCTTACTTTTCAAAATCATTAACTGATAAAATGTGATTCAACCCGATTTTATGAGGTGACGATGACATTTTATCAGCTTATTTTCAATTTTCTATGTCACCAGAAGTTTAGTAAATGCCACTTACTTACCGAAAATCAAAATTATACGGTATAATATGCATTGTTATACTTATATAAATCGACAAAAAGCCAAAATCACGCTCAAAACTGTGGTCAAGCCATCATTTATTTTTACGAATGATCTCGGAAAGTAAGCAATTTCATGGAAATAATCTTAATGAGGGATAAAAAATAAAAATCTTTATTTTTCAGTCCGGTTAAATAAAAAATATATTGTACATATTGCACGAATCGTGTGTTATTTTCACATTCCGGCGTTACTGGATATACACGGTGACTTGGTTCAAGCGAGAAAAGAGGTTGCAAACTTGACCAAATGGCTACCGAGTCATGAATATATACAACGGTCGCACGTACTTTCTTCAGGTAAATGGGTTTAAGTTATTTTGAAATTCTTTAATATGCCTATTCTTTAAAGCAGTGTTTATGGCACAATCGGATTAAGGTCTCTGCTTCCTAGCTTCAGATATGACGAAGTTATTGAAGATATAACCTTGCTATCATCATATTTAGAGATTTGACAAGTGACAGTCCAATGCGATTTTTATGCTCATTTATTCGCATCGGTAAGTTTTAAAGTTCACCAAACAAGACAAATTCTGTGTAAATGTTTAAATTTGCATGTTCCAAATAAAGTTCAATACAAAAACATATCTTGTTACAAACTTGTAGTTCACGTATTTCTGCTTGCATTTTTTTTTCACTCAAATAATTATTAAACTGCCAAAGGATTCAACGAAGATCATATTGATTAGTCACAGAAATTTCTTGAACATTTATACATTGTGTTATTTCACTTGCTCTTTAAATGTTTTAAATGGCTTAGACATTAAGGGGTTTCTTTATTTAGTTGTTGATTGTTATCATTTACTGGTACGACTACTCTGTGTCCCGACTTACGGTCCTCTCCTGCTTTTTGTTCAGTACCCTACTGAATATTTTGCGGTAGCCCAGTGTGACTGTATTATGTTGTGGGTTGCATGTTTTTAATGTCGCTTCGCACTGTAATTTTTGTTCTTATATTTTTCCGGTTCAACAGCTATAATGCACGTGCGTTTTTTTCTATTATTTCAATTGCATATATCTCAATTCATAAATGAAAAGCAAAAAACACAAACCCACTTACCTGAAGAAAATATGTGCTACCGTTGTAAATATTCATGACTCGGTAGCCATTTTGTCAAGTTTGCAACCAATTTTCTCTCTTGGACCAAGTTTGCAACTACTTAACATCCTGACCCTTGCCAAGTGTAAAGTGTCTTGAAAGTGTCATGCAATATTTCATGCTGAATGTTTGTTCATATTTGTGTATTTAATTAGACATTTAAACATTAATGTGGCGGCAGTTTTGTTAATAACAAAATGAAATAAATGTTGCATACGTTCTTACATGTACTTACAAACCTTCATTTACATGAACATGTATTAAATATTCGTAACAATAATTGTTTTCACCCTCTACATTATTTTATGCTATTTAACACAGTCAAATAAGATACTTATAGCTGCTACGTGTAATGTAAATCTACAAATCTGCCGAAAAAGAATTCCCCCTCGGCTACTTAAGTTCAACGGGTTAATGAGCCGATGTACAATGTTCATTGATCTGTCTTCATTCAAACATTAATGTTGCTGGTTGTTATTGTTGTTGAGGGTGGTTGTGGTGGTGGTACGACCCCACTTTAGTAATAAATAACTGAATGATTAATCACCGCATTTACATTAGGCGTTTTTCATGCTATTATGATGCGCTAATATTAGTCAGATAAACCTGGAAGTATAGGAATAAGATATACTATCCTATAGGAATTTTCGCACCGAGTTAATAATACTATTGAAGTATTAGATACAAGGGAATGAAGGTTTATGCAAAAAAATGTTCAAAAATGGCATCATTATCACACTTGCCATAGCTTTCGCTGAAGCGGTGGATCTATCGCAGCGGCGGTGGAGTGTTCGTCGCAGAAGCGGTGTATTAGATATGGCCATTTGCTGATGTCGGTAAGTTTATGACTGAGTTTTGTTATATGTTTGCATGTCTTACAGGAAATACCTAGTGAGACTGCAGACCACATATATACTCTTCCAACTTATTACACGCACTCAATGAAATTCTTTGCCATTTATCCAACACTTCTGTACGGTTAAACAAGGGGACGCCACTTTTGCCTAATTTTGGTTAAAACACGTACAAGTGTGTACACATCGATCCATAAATACACCGACATACCATCGTATGTATAAGACTTACACAAAACAACCATAGTTTGGACTTTTTGAAATTGTTATTGTATGTCTATAAAATAAATGACAATAAAGATTACAACGCAGACGGCGGTGGATTCGATTGCAACTCAGTGCGGTTATTTCAATTTTAATGGTTTAGCTTGACATGTAACTCACTTTTCAATCGAGTACAACCTTTTTCATATTTATATAATATAATTATATATAAATATATATACCAGCACCGCTTCCTATCCCTCCCATTGAAAACTCATTTGGCAGGTAGAATCATAGAATCAAACTATTTTGTTTTGTAACTGATGTATTTTGTATGTGATTGAGTTCGCTCTTGTTGAATGATACACCATTCGAGTTAAAATTCGCAGTAAAATAAGAACATATATATTGCCCTTAATCATATATTGCCCTTTATTTTAATATATAGACCGCCTCCGTGGTCAAGAGGTAAGAGTCGATGACTTCTAATACAGTTACCTCTCTGACGTGGGTTCGGTCCCCGGAAGATGCTTTGGTAGTTTAGCACGGAGGAAGGTAGTCTATTACTGGTGTCTCTAGGAATGATGGTTAGGAAACAACCCACCTATATGACTGAAATACTGTTGTAAAAGGGCGTAAAATGAAACAAACAAACAAATAGAATAAATCTTTATATCTATTTTTCCTTTATACGTGTAAATCATACATTCAACAACCCGTACCGAAAAAGAACCGATTGCCAGTGGAAACCAGGAGTCAAGACATCGATCATGATTTATAGTAGACATTTATCAACAATGCCAATGATATAGCATATATTTGCGCCTGTGGTGTTAATTCTTATACTTATTGTAAAAGCGAAATAACAAGAAGGTATCAAGTCTAGGTTGGTATACATCAGACTTTTCTTAATATAAAGTACTTAAAAAGATTACATAGCGAAGCGGCCTAAGATAATAGAACATATTAAAGTCAATAACAGTTATTTTAGAGCCATCCAAACAGGACGCAACAATATCATTAGTTACAAATTATATGACCGTATACAATCGGTTGTTTGGAAATATATATAAATATAAGTTCTTCATAAATAAACAGCAGTCGTGTATATAAAATGTTTATATACTGCACGTTTGTAATGTCGCTTTTCATTGGTTAGTCGTGATGTTCATATTATTAGAAATAAAGATTTTATTTTTAATTTGTAACTTTTTTTTCTGATTTCAGATACATTTGCAAGCATTATAACAATTGTATTTATGTATTTCATTAAAAAGATATATTGTAAACAGCCGTTAATATACGGCCATATAACCTGCCAGAAATTTATATATAACGCTGTAACACTGTTTATTATATATAATTTTTTTGTTATGTTTTGTGATTAACACCCTTACTGATAGGATGGTATCTGTCCTAAGTATTTATCTAGTAAATATAATTATAGTAATTAGTGATATATGTCGAGACATATTGATACTTGTGCCACTAAGTGATAGTTGATTCTATTTAAGAAATAATATATCGCAAACTGTACTTTAATCGCTCAATAAAATCGCTGTTTGGTGTTCCGATGCGAGGAAATATATCACGAGGGCGTAACCCGAGTGATATAATAATGCGCATCCGAAAGACAAACTGTGATTTTATCAAGCGATAAAATCACCTATTTGGATATATTATTTCGATTCTAATACGACATTAACAAATAAATGCTGCCATACCTGATATTAAGCTAAATTGCGCCTGATTTGTTTCCGTACTTATTTTCGGTGCGTCGCAAATTTAAGTGGTAATGTCACATTTTTTATTATGACGTCACATGTCTGAAAATTACGGAATGCCGTTAGGGCCATTGCCTATGAATGTGTTGATCTGAAACGCGACAGTCGATAGTACGATGGTGAAAACGCGAAATCACGAAACTACGATGGTGAAAATGCGAAAGCACGATGATGAAAACGCGAAAGTACGATGATGAAAACGCGACAGTACGATACTACGATGATGAAAGCGCGATAAACTATTGTGTTTTCACCATCGTACTGTCGCGTTTTCACCATCGTAGTTTCGTGATTTCGCGTTTTCATCATCGTACTGTCGTGTTTTCATCATCGTACTATCGCGTTTTCACCATCGTACTATCGCGTTTTCACCATCGTACTATCGCGTTTTCATCATCGTACTGTCGTGTTTTCATCATCGTACTATCGCGTTTTCACCATCGTACTGTCGTGATTTCATCATCGTTCTATCGCGTTTTCATCATCGTACTATCGCGTTTTCACCATCGTAGTTTCGTGATTTCGTGTTTTCACCATCGTACTATCGACTATCGCGATACTCGACAGTACGATGATGAAAACGCGAAATCACGAAACTACGATGGTGAAAACGCGACAGTACGATGGTGAAAACACGATAGTTTATCGCGTTTTCATCATCGTAGTATCGTATTGTCGCGATTTCATTATCGTACTATCGCGTTTTCATCATCGTGCTTTCGCGTTTTCACCATCGTAGTTTCGTGATTTCGCGTTTTCACCATCGTACTATCGACTATCGCGTTTTAGATCAATACATTCATAGGCGATGGCCCTAACGGCATTCCGTAGAAAATAGAACGTCAACAAGGATTTTGTTGCATAATAACACACACTTTCGAAAAGGAAAAACATGCAGATCGTGTTAGAATCTTAGTTAATGTTTACTGATTGCTAAAATATCTGTGTAACGTAATAAATGGTAGCATACATCTAGTCCTGTTTAATGCTCTAACTTGGACCACTTTCTGCAGAAAAATCCGTCGATTCGAAGGTATAATACAACTTTGTTACAAGGAATAGTATGAGTATCAAAATACCAAAGAATGTCTAAAGTACATGTGATAATTGTAAAAAAAGAAAGTGTATAGATTTATTCCCTGGTGTAGGCCTGAAAACGGGATAAGTGTTATTTTCTGAATGCGGGACTTTTTCTTAAACAAATAAGAAATAAGGTTAAGGTTAAAAACCTTCTTGAAAAAAATTTTAACGTACCGGAACATAAACCGAGTCATGTTTACACATTTATGTAGATTTCTTTCAAATATTTGTATTTAAAGGTCAGTTATTTCTTATTTTTTATTAAAAAGGAAGATTTCCAACTCGGACTTGATTTTAGAGATGCTCCTACTCCGATCCAAATATATATATACAGATTTTGAAAGCACATTGCCGTGTTTAGCTTTTATGGATTATTTTCACAATTTTTAACACCATTTGTCAATGACTTATATGTGGTGGCGACAACGTTTTCCTTTTTTTTTTTTTGACAGAGATCATTTCTTTGATTCTGAAGAAAGACGTCGTCGGGCAGGAACAAGCCGCCATGGCAAAATTTTAACTGAGCACTTTACGAAATGATGCACTTGGCTTTTGTTTGTGTCGAATCAGGAGGGATGATTCAAAAATAATTGCCAACAACAATGCTAGGATTGTAAGACTTTAAATGGACATTTTGGATCTTTAGAATATAGTTTTGTTGAGATGTTAAAAAAATGATGGTATTTTATAAAGAAGTCATTACACATTATTTAGTACTATACTGGTTTAGGATTCTGTTGGACAGCAGTAAATCCTTTATTGCAATCGTCCAGTATTGTTCATTGAAGTCAAAGATGTCAATTTTATTGTAGAAAAAATACAGTTTTATTTGCTTTAATACCTGTAAACAGGAAAGCTGGTATGCCTGAGTGATTAATTGAAAAGACATTTATGCGATAATCATGAATAGTACATAAATATGAGCGGGTTGGCCTTAATTCCAGGGTGGGTTTTAGAAGGATTTCTAATGTAAATGAAATATTTCCTAATATATCACCTCGTGTGAGATCATATATAAACATGGTTTAGTTTTTAAACCAGAAAACACTTGAAGGCACTCATCCTACATACATTGTAGTAGTATTGCATATGCTTTCATCTTCGCATAATTTGCGTCAACAATTTTGTTATCTGGCGAAATTATAACTTGATGTATGGGCTGTTCTACAGTTTGTTCTCTAGACATAAGTACAGTCTTCGTGCTACTAAGTTTTGATATTTTACATATAATGCTCTTCAGTAGCACCAAAATAGCTAAAAGTTAGATATATAGCTCATTAGAAAGATTTTGATTAAGCAGATGTAACCTTCTTGTGAAATTTAATTTGTACGTATTTACATAAAATTACTGCATGGACAACATTGAAGGTCTGCATTTACTCAATAATTGCTTACTTTAATATATTGTTAATAATTTAAAATGCAATGACTTGGGTGATTGTTAAACCTGTGATTTGAGATTTAAACACATCATAATGATAGGTGTATGGAAATAAAGAAGTTAATATATATCGGTTGATTTGAATAGTTTATTAAAGAACAACATGACATAAAAATCATTTTTATCATGGACTAATTAAAAAGCAAATGTTCGTCCATAACATGGCACATAAAGCATCTTTCACAATTATTGACAACTTTGACAATTTTAAGTCTGAAAATTATCATATGTTCGTATTTATTACCTAGAAACAAATATAATGAATACATAAGAAAACAAAGATCAGAGTTATTTCTTTATCACAGTCTTTGCCATATCTTTGTAATTAAATGACATTAAAATAATAACAATTATACAAGAAGCAGTCACAGACAGTAAAATCCCCCGCCGAAAAGAAGGGCATTTCAAAGGGGAAGTAACCCTTACATACATGTAAAACTCCAAGTTATGATACTCGTGATAATTGATAAAACGTTTTAAGTTTTAATAAATCATGACAATAATTAGACTCCCATAAAAAAGAAAAAAAACAACAAAGAAATATTGAGTGAACACTTCTGGTCCTTATTCTCTGCTTTTCACCTCTATCAAACATGTTAAATATAAAGTTTCAAGTTTATATCTCAAATTTGCATAAAACTTTGCAACAGAAAAGTTTTGGTCTTCAAAAATGTAGCACATTCAAGGTTCATATTCTTATTGTTATCATTTTATTTTTGTATATAATTTTCCTTAAAATATAAACCTGAAGTGTACTTTCAAATGGTTCATCACTTTACAATTAAAGCTTTGTTGTTATATGAATTTTGGCCTACTTTCACTTTGGACAGACTTTGTGAAAACAAGCATGGCTGGCAAAGCGGAATCACCTTAAAAACTGAGATTGTTCTTCGTATCCAAGAAGCATAATCTGTTAATCTTTACGAGTATCTCTATTATATGTGTGTATGACAAAAACATTGTTGAACCCGGAACTATTGAACCTGGAACTTACGTCATTTAAAGTCTCAAGTTGAACTTGGACTATTCTTTTATAATACCTGCCAAAGGAATTTTCAATGGAGGGAAAATGGAAGCGGAACTCGGACATCTATTTGTATATATATCTTTATTGTTTTACACACCAAATAAACATGTTTCTCACATGTCAAAGTATAGACACTGTTGTACTCAATTGAAAACTACGTTATGTCAAGTTATACCTTCAAAATAAACATTAATGATAGCCCACCCCAAGGCGTTGCAATCGAATCCACTGCCGTCTGTGTTTTAATCATTTTTGTCATTTATTTTATAAAAAGACAGTAACAATTTCAAAAAAATCTAAAAAATACGGTTGTTTTGTGTAAGTATTATTCATACGATGCTTCGTCGGTGTATTTATTGGTCGTTTTGTACATGTACTTAGTGCTTTTACAATTATATGCACTTGATTACATTCTTAGAATAAATCCTCAACAAAATCTTGTTACTATAAACTTCTAAGATAGCATTTCATTTGATCTCCAGTAATATGAATTGTTTCCTTAGACATCCACTTGATAGAGATGTATTGCATAATTTTTCCTCAGATAAACCTTTTGTGTATGTAGGAATTTTGAGAAAGGGTTAATGGAGATGATGATTTATTTACATGTTTAGTGTCTGATAATTATACTGTTACAGTACGTTTCGTTATAAGATATTAAATTCTAAAATAAATAAATTTCAATAATTTGACAATATAATTTATATAAAAGGAATAGCCAACCTACATAAAAGTAGTTCACTTAAAATCTTTTGCGCAACTTTATGTGCTAATTGATCGAGGGGCATTCATGTACTTGTTTATTGTTTACAATACTTTTTGAATTCTGAAACAGGTCTATAATTTGAAAATACTTGTATTAATTAGCAAATATCAGTAAAACAAAATTTACCCTTTTCGCCATAAAAATCGATTATTTTCGTTAAAACAACATAATTCAAGATAAACAGTTTACAAAAGTATATGTATAGGATAGATTGAGATACAAAAGAATTTCAATAATTCCTAGCGTTTTCTTTTATCAAATTACTCAAGAGCATTAATGATTTTGTTATCATAATGTATGTCTAAAATACATATTCTGAGAAAGTGTTAAAGTATGGTGGAATTTAGTTCTTATTTGTCAGTTGGAACACATCGACGATTTTCAAAATTATTCAAAGATTGACGAAAAGGGCCTAAAAGTTGCGGTTTCTTCTTCGTCAATGTTAAAGGTATATAGGTGACTGCATATGCATACATGTACTCGTTTTTAGTAGTGCTTGAGCACATTGTCCAAATACGTATTAACATTTCCCACAATTAAAAAATTCATATTTCATTATACATTTGATCAGTATAACCAGCTTCTGTAATACCCTCTTCTGATATTATTCTTTACATTTTCATATTAAAAAATTGTCAAATTAAAATCCTTTTTTACAGTGGACTACTCAAAATTCAAAGCTAAACTTTCCGGCAATAGACACATTGACATGGCATTGTACCTATCAGGCTAGCACAGCATCGTAGAGCTAGGGAATTCGTCGGTTTGTGCCCAAGCCACACCGAAACTTAGATGCAATATGGTGTTATATTTTGCTTTACTGACAAAGGGTGACTTCCAGTTATCTTCCGTATTGCATTGTTTCAAGGACAAGAGGGTATTCAAGTTGATAAATGGTCTGCCATCAACTAGATTAATAGCTTCATCACAAGAGAGAGTTCAAGGTCTTTCATGAGATTCGAGCACACAAGGGTGTGGATTTAAACCTGCAACATTATCAACCCCGTCCCCCGAAGTGTCAATATTTTGACTGCAAGATCGACGATTTTTCAAACTGATATTAACAAAGATGTCGGTTTAAGGGCTACTATTGTTTATATAATAAAACTCTCTAGTGCACAATTTGTTGGGGTACTACACACCCGCCTCATCGCCTCTTCTCTCTCTTCCAAGGAAAATAAAGAATCATTTTCTATGGATGCCGTTTTAATCTTATACAATCTATATTTTAGTAATCACCAAAGCAATTATACTATCTATTTTTATCATATTTACAGGATTTTGCTTGGTGCTCCTAAGGACAACAGTCACTTTCTTCCTGATGCAGATAGACCCGGAGCTATATATAAATGTACTTTTACCCTGGACTTCAGTAATCACAGCTGCGAGGAATTATTTATTGATAGTAAGATATTAACATCATTATTTTTTATTAATTCTGTGAAATAAATGTAAGATAAAAATATCGATTATTTTTTGCACTGTTAAAAAGATATCGTTAATTATGTGTAATTATAGTATGATATCGTGAATTATTATATGTAATGGTAGTAAGATATCAATTATTTATCATCTTATTTTATGCTGTGAATCAGGTGTCATTATTTCAACGATTTATATACATATAATTTATATTTATTCAAAAAAATGAATATCTGAAAGTCATAATTCTTAACTTAACAAGTTTCAGCTAGTGTCAGAAATAAGAACAGAGCACCCACCCACCTCCTGGGGGAAACAAACAAAGAAAAAATAAGGAAAAATTACGCACAATACTAAATGTAACTATGAACATGTTCTATCCTGTAAATTAAGTACAAGTATTAAGTTGTACGAATCAAGAAATAGTAGCCTACACACGTACCATACCAGCAATATACAATGGAATGTTTTGTGACATGCCTGAGTACACAGGATACAGTGAAATATGAGCTTGTCGTAAAGATAAAATATACAATACACATATATGGTAAAGTTCAGATACGGCAAACCATAATTTATATCAGTCCTAGTCGAAATACATACTGTATTCAAAAACTGTAAAACTCATCTTGTTCATGATCATTAAGCGTCTCACATAAATCATAATATATCAGACTTTAACAAAATTCGTTAACAAAATATTCAACCGCAATTTCATATGGTTAAGCGAGCGATGGCCTAATGGTTAACATATTTGCCTCTCTCGACCCAATTAAAGTTGGTTCGAATCCGGTCACTAACACGAACTTGGTCAAAACCATTTTATGCTCACTTGGCACCCGTCCTGTACTGATTTATACCATAACAGGGCTCGAACATGATTAATATTGTTTCACAATGTAGCTCTTATTAACCCTTACCGACCTAAATATCATAAATGGACACGTCCATCTTTCAATCTGGACAAAACCATTCATCATATTTAAGGTAAATTAAAAAGAAAATGTACTGACTAAGTTTTAACAGTGCAATGATTAGATTGCACGGATATGCCGACAGATCATGGTCTGCACCGGTCACATCAGTAGACTCTGCTGCCGACAGCAATCTTAGAGTGAAATTTATATTGATATATCATGGTCTTGTGCTACAACAAAGGTTTTACTCTATAGAAAATGATCGAGGCCGTAAGTCCCTTTCTTTTTGGGTTTTTTTTTTTGTTTTTTTGTTGTTGTTTTTTTTTGTTGTTTTTTTTTGTATGTTTTTATTATTATTATTATTATTTTAATTGTCTACGTGATTCAAGGGTACTTGCATTACTGTGCTTTATTTGAAAAAGCGCACACTTTTTCTAAAGAAGTGTGCGTTATCTTAGATATCTCACTGTGCGCTTTTGTCAATAAAGCATGTAACTGGAGTATGACTGCTGAGGAACCAACAAAGACAACAAATCACCGCGCCATGCGACAATTATTGAATAACATAACATTATTAAAATATCATACTTAACAATGAACCTTTTTTCAACACTTCAGAAACTTTATTATGAAACTAACTTGTGAATTATGAAATTAACTTGTACGTTTATGACAAAATGTATATAGATAATCATAATTGTTTGACATATTTCAATGATCTTTTTCCGTAGTTTCAAGTACCGACTTTGAAAGCCCACCAATTATGTTATTGTCAACCGGTAACATCACCCATAATTCACACGCTACTTACTCTTTCCAATTTGTATCGAATGGTTACACAAATAAATAACATATACATGTATATGGAAAGGGCCGTCGTCAATTGTCACGATTACATTAAGTATAAAAACGTTTAATTCCCAGTATGAGTTCGAATCCCGCTATAGAAGTGTTCTATTGTTTTTATGTAAAGCCAGCTAGTTTTCGGAAAGTCGCCGGTCGTTTTACGGATGTGCCCGATTGCGTCTAAAGAGGTGGAGGGTTCATGTAAGGTCGCTATAGTGAGCTTTCGCATAACTTGCATGTTTTCCTGTTACTATGTGAATGTAATAGTGACGTCGTGACTTACAATAACCCATCCATCCGGCTGTCCGTCCGTCCGGGCAAACATCCAATGGTCTAAGAGTTTCATTGCGGCCATAACATTAGTTAAAAAGAAAAAAATCCCATAACCCAACTGGTTTATGTGGTAATTTTACTGGTTTATGTGGGAAACAACCACATAAAGATGAAAGAAAAAGCACATAAACCGTAGCTATTATGCTTGCCGGAAAGAGAGAATCACGTCAGTTTACACAACTATGTAAAAAGTGTGAAAATATTTGTGACGATGTAAGCGACCATTTATTGAACTTTTGCCCAAGTCAACAAATCAGTTACACAGTCAGTATGGAACAATATAATAAATGTCCGGCTTAAACTAACATTTTAAATGGATAAATCGAGCAAGAACTACTCAAATAGACATGCGCTTAAACTCAACTTACTCGAGTGCTGGAAAATCATGTTTTCTACTTAGCGTCTGATTGATCAAATGTTAAATTGATAAGTTGTAGCATAAGGGACACAATGACGCTATGTTTGTTATTATCACTTGTTTGTTCTTGCTTTTTGCGCTTTTTTATGTATGTTTTGATCTGAATATACTTAAATTATCTTTCTCTTCAGCTATTAAATTATAATATTTTCTTTACTTAACCAATAACGTTGTTATAACCACAACTTGTTTCATAAACACTTATTATAAACGTAAACATAAATATTTGTTAAAAGTTCAGATGGTTATCCATTATATGCTTTAGCATTTAATAACAATAAATGATCAGCATTAAGGAATGGCTGATAATTAATGAATTAGTCTTATCTAAATTACATATACTATGTTATATTATATATATAAACAAACATTGTAATGTCGAGTTACTGTTGGCTAAACATATAATAATTTATTTGATTATTACAGTTTTATGTCACTTATATTCAGATAACTTGTCTAACTTTTCAAGTAATAGACAAGTATTGTATTTAATATAGAGAAGTTTCTAGCATTTCGTTTCGTCTAGGACTCTTTCTCTTAAAGCACTACAGTCACTCACAAGTATGCTATATAAAATCACGAACATTTATATTGTTACATCATGTACATGCTGTTATTGTTTGTCCAGTTCTTCAAATATTGGAGGAAGTAAAATTAACCATCTATCTATCTTTAAAGGAATATTCCCGATTGTGACTAAAATGCTGCCTTAAGGAGGTGGAGGGTTCATGTAAGGTCGCTAGTGACCTTTCACATAACTTGCATGATTTCCTGTTACTATGTGAATGCAATAGTGACGTCGTAACTTACATAACCCATCCATCCGGCTGTCCGTCCGTCCGGGCAAACATCCACGTCTAAGAGTTTCATGTCGTCCATGACCTTAGTTAAAAAAGAAAATAATCCCATAAACAAACTGGTTTATGTGGTTATTTAACTGGTTTATGTGGTTATTTAACTGGTTTATGTGAAAAAGTACCACATAAATCAAAGAAAAGGTACATTAACCCCAAATGTTGTCCGTCTGTATGTTCGTTCGTCCATTCATCCATCGATCTATTATCCATCTATTCATCTTTCCATCCAAGTCCGTTTATTTGGAAAATGACACATATATATATGACAGAGCATGTTAATAAACCCTACATATTGGCATGTCTGTCCGTCCGTCCGTCCGTCTGTCTGTCCATTCAGTCAGCCATTAAATGATATAAAGACAGAATGCTGATATCTTTTTAAAAAATCAAAGTACTTTTAGTACTACTGAAATCAGTCTTTGTTTCCTTGCTCCCTTTTTCTGAATTTTTAATTTAATGTAGATTAAAAATGACCTGTGTGAATTATGTTCAGATAAAACCGAAGGTGATTCGGCCCAGTTCAACGGCAAGAATAGAATATTTACACATGGAAGAGACGGTCAATGGCTGGGAGCTTCACTGGATGTAAATAAAGACGCGGGCATTGTGGTAAAATGTTTTATTCTGATTATTTATTAAGCGTTAAATATACACGCCCAATCATGCCAGCTAGACTAGCTATGTGAGCCTTAATGTACCATCAATAGCTCGTACAAACCCGCCAAACTTCTTCGATTTCCGTAGCTTATATTTTTCAAACTGCGGTGACTTGACACTGATTTATTGCTCCTCTTATTGCAATAGAGATGTTCCTTTTGTAAGATACAGTTACATTTATTAAAGATATCTTGTTTCATTAAAAAATACGTCTTTGTTTTATCAAGAAGAGATTGCCAATTTATTTAGTTTATTTACTATTCCGACACAATGTCTTAGTTTTTGCTCGGAGTTCGGATTGAATATGATGCAGAAAGTTCTTTTGCCAATCCTTTATCAACACTGTTATATTTATATATTATAGAACGTTATATATGAATAATATAAAGCGTCCATATTCTGTTGTCATACATGCGTTAAAATGCTATGAAAGACTTATTTAAGGGCGTTAAATATGTTTTGCAGACGTGTGCTAATCGCTGGTATAACAAACAATTTGAAGTAGCTCAGATTTACTACATGAATGGACTGTGCTATGAAATACCTCTAGATTTCAACAGAAACAATATCAAGAAGATCCCCGGGCTTGTTGGACTTGACAAGCAAACAATGACTGATCCCAGAACAAACATCACAAAACTCAATTACGGCATGGGCGCTCTAGGTTCATCCGTCCACTATTCAAGTAAGGTAAGATCACGCAAAAAACATGTTCAACATCTTTTCCCTCTGTCATAAGAAATGAACTTGTCTAGTTTTTTTATGAAAAACGCTCCATTGTTAATAAGTCAATGGTTTCAATATCAAAACCAGGTATTTTATCCTTTTGCAGAATGCTAATTTATATAGACTGGATAAGCGAATTCTGTGCTTGTGTTTATATCCTCGCAATCAATATTCTATAAACATAGTCTACGATCTCAGTTCTCATCAAATACCTTAATATTTACGACAAGTGTGTTTGCTGTAGCTAGCAGCTTCTTTCGGTAATGCTTAGAAAACAAGACACTGTTTTTTGTGGGTTTTTTTTTCTAAATTTATTTGACATCTCAAAACAATATGCCACTAAAGTGGTTTTTTTTATTTCTACGAGTAACACACGAGTACAAATGTAACACACACAAGTATGACATAATTACTATTTTAGAAAACAATAAAAACCTCAATCTGGTTGGACTTCAATTCAGCTGACAGAAGTGAATTTATGCTGTAGTCAGTAGCAACTTTCATTGTCTTACAAGTTACAACGCTATCTACTTTACAGTATTCATACAGGAAAACCCCGCTATTTTAGCCACTTTTGTTCTTGTACAATTTTTTATGAATAACTATTGGTCTCATTTTCTTCATTTTTCTGTAGAATACTTATCCTGATTTAGAGTCATCTATTGCTGAATAGTACTCTCTAAAGACAATGAATAGTTTAAGCTATAAAGCTTGTTTACGCTCTTCTCGTGCATTAAATTATGCACGGGTTAAAAATAAAGGTCAAATTAAGTCACCATTTTACTTTTATAGTGAAGATGGTACTTTTACCCAAACATGAAGAAGAAAAAGAAGAACAACAACGGCATTTACAACAGCAAGATTTTATCTTCTATACATACTCTCACTATTTTTTACAGAGAGAACATATATTATTAGGAGCCCCGGGCTTGTGGTATTTTACAGGGGGCTTGATAGACATGCACCGTTCCGATGCATTGATCACAGAGAACTCAAAACCACCTACGGAGAGGAACGAAATGGCGGGTGAGTTTTAGATTAGATTAAGTTCACATTTTAAAGTAACATTGCATTATTGCAGTTACTAATGACGCAGAATAAGTGATGTTGAGTATGCTATCCACATGGTTATTTATGGTATAACAGATCTTCTTTTACAGTCCAATTCCCTTTAATATTAAATTATCTTAGCGGATAATTTTAGTCTTGAACTGCATAAAAGTGCATTTTATTTATGAAACGATGTACACGTTTTCTAATTTTTAGTTCATGTTATATATAGATGTACGTTTGAACTACTGTACATCACAGATCATACATATATAAGGGAATAAGATAATTGTTATAAGCATTTTCAATAAGTTTTGTCTTTCTGTTTTATTGTCCCAGTGATATCATCTAACTCATTATACCTTAAGAACTGAAATATTCGTGCCGTATTGAGGTCGTTCCAGCTTTATTTATTAGCTCACCAAAACCGAAGGTTCATGGTGAGCTATTAGTATCAAAGGGGGATGCTCCGGCGTCCGTCGTCATGCGTCAACAATCGTCTTCTTCCCTGAAACTGCTAGGCAGATTTACTTCAAATTAAGTCTGTAGCATCCTTGTGACAGTCACACTGGAATTTGCTCATGTCATTTCAATTGGCCCCTTTTAGAGGTCAACAGAGCTAAAAATAGAAAAACCTTTAAATATCTTCTACTACAGAACTAATTGATTGATGATCACCAAACTTTTTTTGTAGCATTCTTGGGTAGTCTTTTATCAAGTTTGCTCATATTAAAGTGATTGGCCCTTTTTAGGGGTCCCTAAAAACCTTTAAGCATCTTCTACAGAACTAATGGATCGATGATCACTTAACTTTGTCTGTAGCATTCTTGGGTAGTCTTTTATCATGTTTGCTCATATTAAATTGATTGGCGCCTTTAAGGGGTCTCTAGGGCTAAAATAGAAAAACCGTAAAACGTCTTCTACTTTTGTCTACAGAACTAAACGATGGATGATCACCAAACCTTGTCTGTAGCATTCTTGGGTAGTTTATATCAAGTTTGCTCATATTAAAGTGATTGGCCCCTTTTATGGGTCGCTTAAGCTAAAAATATTTAAAAAAAAACTTTGAACATCATTTCCTACTGAAATTATTGATAGATGATCCCAAAATTTGGTCTGTAGCATTGTTATGTAGTCTTTTATCAGGTTTGCTCATATTTCTTTAATTTTCCCCTTTAAGTGACTGCTTAAGCTAAAAAAAGAAAAACCTTTGAACATCATTTTCTGAAATTATTGATGGTGATCACCAAACTTTGTCTGTAGCATTCTTAGGTGGTCTTTTATCAAGTTTGTTCATATTAATTTGTATTGGCCCCTTTTATGGGTCGCTTAAGCTAAAATGACCCAGGCTATGGCATTTCTTCAAATTGTAGTTTAATAATGAAAGGAAAATAACTCATGTTGGAATGTTTTCCATAAATGAGTACATGCATACATTTGAACTCTCCGAATTTGAGCAGGAGACTCCCTCTTTCTCCTTTCAAAGTTTAAAATATTTTTTCTTAGAATAAGAGTTGTTTTAAAAACAAATAAAGAAATCTGCCTCTTTTTCATTTCATGTCTATTGTCAATTAAAAAATCTCCCTTTTTTGAAGTATATATAATCAGTTCAATAAAAACAAACGCTTTTCTTAAGCTTTCGACGTTTAGTCTTCTTCAGAAAAATTGACGTTTATAAAATAACAAATGACAAATGACGCAACGTCCGTTTAACTATACGCTAAACCGAACGTGACGTTAACGCGGGAATAAAAACTTTGTCAAAAAAATACAGAATCTTTCATGAATACAGCAATATACAATAAATTACACATATAATATGGATCTGCAAATGTGATACAAAAATTCTCATAATTAATGATAATAAAAAACCTTGATATGAGAACAAACATACTACATGTATATGTATACCGGCACAATAATGACAAAGTTATATATTGTACAAAACTTTTGCATTCATACCATTAGGAGATAATGTGTTAAGCTTATGAATCCAGTATGATTCTTGTAATAAGCGTTCCATATCATCGGTGACAATCTCTATAGGCATAAATTTAAAATCCTTCATACAATGATTGGTTTTATTAAAGTGTGTAGCGACATTGGTCGAAAATAACGGATCGGAAAAATTGTTGATATCAAACCTATGGCTATTCATGCGTTTAGACACTTGTTGCTTCGTTTGACCAACATATTGCTCTTTACATTTATCACAAGTGACAAGATATATAACATTTTTCGTAGAACAATCAGTATTGTTATTTACATGATAATTCTTACCAGGAATATTAGTACTACTAAATATATTGCTTTCAATAATGGAGCTGCAATGTGTACATCTACTTCTATTACATTTGGATGAACTTTTCGCATTTTTGTTATTAGACCTAATATTAGAATTAACGAGAATGTCTTTTAGATTTTTAGGTCTTTTAAATGCAACCAAAGGTTTACTTTCATGAAGCTTTTTCACAGAACATTTACTTGAAAGTTTAAGTAAATCCCAATACCTTTTAATTATATTACTAATATTAGGTAAAGTTGGGCTATACTCAACAACAAAGGGAATAACACTGCCATCACTTGTTTTGTTGTTAGTACACAGGGCCTCATCCTGTGTTAGACATGAAACCTTACTTAGTGCATTATCAATAACATTGATAGGATAATTTCTTGCTTTGAAGTATGTACGTAAATTCTGTAAAGAATCGTTGAAAACATTATCGTCGGAAATGATACGGCGATAACGTTTTCCTTGACTGTACGGAATACCATTTTTACAAGATACTGGGTGACAGGAAGAGTATTCTAAATACTGATGATTATCTGTCTCTTTAACATGTATATCAGTGTGAATAATATTGTTTTCGTCTAATGAAACGTTTACATCCAAAAATGATACGAGAGATTTAGAAACTTTCGCTGTAAATTTTATAGATGGATGAAAGTTATTCAAACTATCAATGAAAGCATTCAAATCATCAAGGGAATAACTCCATATACAAAATATATCATCAAGAAAACGGAACCATAAACTAGGTTTTAAAGAACGTTGGCTCAAAAAGTCATTTTCAGAGGGGCCAGGCCAGATATTAAATGTAAAAAAAATGCTTAAAAACTGATGCCTACCTGGTAAGGAAAGTAATTCCAATACAAACAAGAGTTACAAGACTTGTAAATGTAATGTGACATGACAGTAGTGCAACACTGTTCTGTTTGTGTCATTTCTTTAGTCAGTAGATCTAATATTAGATGATTAAAATATCAAAACATGTACCTTTAATGCTACTCACTTACTACAAATAATCAACAACTAATCATTGTAGGAAATATTAAAATCCACATGTAAATAAGCCAAATCGACTTTATTTTCAAAATGTCCATTAAATGTTTCGCGCCAAATGGTATATCATGTTAAACAAGAAAGGCATTGATGCAAAGCATCAAATGGTGTCCAAGCAAGTGACGATGAACTAATAGACATCTGATGACCAGATATTCTTTTTAACTATTTAATGATTAATTGGATTTTACCAGAATTGTACATGTATATCATAGATGAATGTGCGGACGAAAGACATTGTGCATCATGAACTTTGGTCGGCTTGCAAAAAATAAAAATATTAAAAGTATTTTCTTTGGAGCATACAAAACAGCAGTCAAATTAAACAGTCTTTTTTATTATTATTAATTGTAACAAACATACAAACAGCATATAAAAATAAAAACAAAAGAGACTAATATTGTAATATAACAGGCATTTTTTTTCTATCAAATTAAGAAAAATGGTTTCTTTTGATACCTCGGACTTAAGATACAGTAGCTATATTTTAAGTCTCAGATAAATACTGAAAGAAGAACACAAACTGGAATGAAACATTTGGGATGAATTTCTAAAAAAAACAAATTCAGGATTTGCTTGTTATACGCAGTAACAAAAATAACGGTACATTTAAAATCATAAAATAAAGTTGCATGGCATGTTGATATATTAAAACATTATTTATCAATGAAAGACTGTTATCTGTATTTTAGACAGGTATCATAAGGTATAAGGAAATTCACTAACATAATATTCGTGCGAGTCAAAGATATAAAAACAACTTGACACCGGTTATAAATAAAGAGCTATTGTTAATTGATTTTTTGGGAGATAAATCTACTATTTTGTTGAATTGATTGACCCACCAGTGTATTTACATTCCTATCAATAAACCCATATCAATTAATTCACTTTATTTTTTTCGATAAGTTATAAAGGGTGCAGTTTATGGCTGAATATGTTTGCATTTCATTCTACAAAACTCTCCAGATCGTTGGTTAATTAAACCACTTCTATAAATAGATTTTCGGACTTTCTCAATGTTAAGGTCATATCTATTTATAGCTTTGTTCCCGTTCTCATTCATTAAATTAAATATGACATGAGACCAATATATGACTTTACATAATAGAAATCGAAAGGATATCGTGCTTTGCAATTTATTTTTAGATGTAAATCGAAGGGATTAATTGATAAAAATTGGGTCAATGGACAAAAAAATAGTAAACACAAATAGCTTCGCGCCTGTCGAACATACGGCTATTATCTATGGGAAGGATCTAAAAGTTGCTATTGATGTAAACTAAGTGATTCGGTAGAGCGTTGGACTGTGAATCGGGCTACCCGGGTTCGATTCCCGGACGGTGCAGGTCACTTTCGTTGTGATTGTAATGAAATATTTTCTACGGTCATTGCACTGTACCTGTGCCCTGAACTGTGCTCTGTTAAATTCAGTGTGGCTTACTGCCGTGAAAACTACCAACACCACTATCACTGTGATTTGCCTTTGCCCAGCCAGTTTGCACATCCTAGGGCATAGTTTGAGCTATTCTTGTCTGTTATATTAGTAATAATTCTGGATTTATGACTTAATTTTCAAACTTTACTAATTAAAGATAAAAAAATATTTTCATTATCATTTTTTAAAAAAAATGGCAAAACATCAACCTTTACGCTTACACATATTCACAAATGAAATGGTTTAAGACAATCCTTTTATCCAATTTTATGGTTTATGGTTGTGTGCACGAACACAACTTTTGACAGTAAGAAGACAAATAACTTTATCATTTTGATATTATTAGTAATGTCAATCATATTTAAATCCCCATAAAACAATTTGGGTGGTGATATTTGTTAAGAACCGGTCATATATCACATAATATTATGTCTATGGTTAGCCTAGTACAATCAATTTTGCTTTGTTTTTACAGGATATGCAATAACAAGTGGACAATATTTTGGCATGGGTTTAACTACGTTTGCTATAGGAGCGCCACGAGATCATCTTACTGGGAAGGTTAGTGGATAAAATGTCGGATTAATTCTATTACCCAGTTTGCAAAAGCAAGAATATGTACCTGCGGCACTGTCATTTTATTTACTTTTGGTATGACGCCAAAACAACACGAAGAACTGTTTTTTATCTATTTTACCAGTAGAGACATTACTCGTGGAGTGACAGATAGTAATTCTACGTTACACGTGAACCCTGGTCCGTGCATGTATATGGTTATATCTCTGTGACCAGGTTGTACACGTTATTAACTTCGTTCAGCATTTTCTTGGTTTTTTTTTAACTCTTCACCTGCTATAACCAACGATGATTCACATTTGCCATAATACAGTACAGAGCCAAGCTAAACTGCACAAAAGCTGTACTACTTGCAGCGCAACGTATGTGTTTAAAATACTGCACGAAAGGACAGCCGCAGTCTTCCTCCGCCAGTGCATTCCCAGCTGCCATGTAAGCTTGCTTGAGTCTGATTGACTTGAAACTAAGTCAGAAAGAAATATGATTATACTACTTTTGAAAACGCCAGCGTCCAGCCATCAAACAAAAACCAGAAATGGAATAAATCATTGCTTTCGCTGACGTGCTTCTATATCTGAAATTATACATTGCTTTACAGACAATGTTATGTTATCATTACATGAAATATTAAAAATCAGTGAAAAATGCATATAAATCATTGCAAATTTAGTTAAGGCTTTCTAACCATATAAACCCTACCCCCTTTTTTTTTTTTTTTTTTTTTTTTTTTTTTTTTTAATTAATTTTTTAGCTTCAGGTTATAACAATGAGGATGATGTTTTTGTCAACAAGATGCTAAAAAGCTATGATAATGTATCAGGCAACAAATTATAAATACTCAAAACTTTTACTAACCTATCAATGTTCGCCTTATTGCATACCAAACCACAACATTATGTTTATTTTGTCCGGTTGCATTATCAAAATGTATCTGAATTAGAATTTTAAAAAAAACTGGTTAAGTTTCAGTAAATATTCTTTTCTAAACTGACTTAAAACATTCTTGCAATAAGTGTTGTTGTTTTTCAACACAATCATTTGACACAAGGTAGGTCTAGATGTGACTTAAGAATATAAGAACTTTGGTCTACAGTGAAGTCAATTAATAATATATACTTTCATTTACGCAAAAATGAAAAATGATAATGTTTGTTTATACAAGTATGCAACAATCAACATCCCAGTTTTCACAGGAAAATAATGATTAGTAATATTTTAAGTAGTAGTGTGCCATTGACACAACACTCTCAGCTCCGTGACACCGCACTTTGGGGTCAAACGCACTTTGGGGTCCGACCCCAAAGTGCGTTAAACTTCGCACCGCACTTTGGGGTCCAACGCACTTTGGGTCAAAATCGAGAAATTGACCCCAAAGTGCGTTAATATGCTACATATCAACGCACTTTGGGCTCAAGAGGTCTAAAGGTGTCATCTGAGTTCTGCTTAAATACTAAGTACTGACTTATTTTCTATCTGCGACATTTGAATATTTGAGTTGGAGCGCAAGATGGCGGTCAATACTTTATGAAGCTTAAGTGATAAAAATCTGGAAACAAAGCGATCCCCGGAAGCATAAATCACAACAAAAATTAGAAGAGAACCGCAGGCTCGGTTTGATTGAGTCTGTACATGAGGGATAATGAATACGTTCAACACCCCTCACGACACCTAGCACCGGCATTAGCGGTACTCAATTCTCAACACCTAATAGTGCTGGCATCAATGATCCCGAAGGACCAGAAAAATATAACAACACTGATGTGAAGTACGGGGCAACTTTTTACAGCTGCCACAGAGCACTTGACACCTGCTGTTGTGAAGTATAAAAATCTGGAAACAAAGCGATCCCCCGGAAGCATTAATCACAACAAAAATTAGAAGAGAACCGCAGACTCGGTTTGATTGAGTCTGTACATGAGGGATAATGAATACGTGCAACACCCCTCACGCCCCATAGCACCGGCTTGAGCGGTACTCAATTCTCAACACCTAATAGTGCTGGCATCAATGATCCCAAAGGACCAGAAAAATATAACAACACTGAAGTGAAGTACGGGGAAACGTTTTACAGCTGCCACAGAGCACTTGACACCTGCTGTTGTGAAGTATAAAAATTTGAAAACAAAGCGATCCCCCGGAAGCATTAATCACAACAAAAAATAGAAGAGAACCGCAGACTCGGTTTGATTGAGTCTGTACATTTTAAGTTTCATTAATTTTACCACTTGAAATATCTAAAAATTGTGTTCATAGAACAAACTTAGAGTGGCATAAAAGTGACATTTGCATTTTGTTGTTTTTAGTTTTGTATACATATTTATTTTAGTTTTGCATACATATTTTTTTCAGTTTTGCATTCATATTTTATTTTTATTGTTTTCGTACATTTTTTTCATATATATTTTAGCCAATTAAAACAGCCTTCAAATCTCATAACAGCCAATGGTTGAGTATAAAACTAGCACAGTGGTTTGGTCACATTTCGGCCCATGTTTGGAATCGGCCCAGTCGTTTTCGGCTTCGCAAGTCTGGTTTCGGCCGACCCTTTTCGGCCCATGTTTTATATTATATAAATTTTATATTATAATTTTTTGTATTATTATATACTGTTATATTAGTGTCTATTTGGAAAGGGCTGTTGATTGGTGATCAGTTATTATTCCATGAATATGCACCACTCAACCCTACCCCCTGAGAATTGAAAATTATGAAACTTAGGTCAATTCCTTAGCACATCCAGATAATGTGCAGAACTTATATGCCAGGTGTGCCGGCTCAAGGTCGGGGTCACACCTGCAGGTCAAAGGATAAAAACTTGGGTTTCATGTCTGCTTCTTATCTTCGAAACACCATGAAGGATTTTAAGGCACCTTGTTACAAATGTTAACCATATCGAGACCATATGCGGAACCTTTCTTTGGGTTACTGCGAATACTAAAAAGTGTAATTTAATTTTTTGATACCTCCAAAAATGAAAATGTTGGTATTTGTAAATGGCATTTGCCAATAGGGTACTGTAATTTACAGATGGCGAAGTGTTTGGAAATGGTGTTTAACAAATGGTGTAATTATCCAAGCGTCTACTTTGCAAATGGCGTCATGTAAAAAAATGTCGAAAAAAAAAAAAATAAAATATGTACAAAAAAAATTAAAATAAAATATGTATGCAAACTAAAAAAGAATAAGAATATGTATACAAAACTAAAATATAATATGAATGCAAACTAAAAAAGAATATGTATGCAATACTAAAAAAAAGTATGTTTTTAAAACTAAAAAAAATATGTACGACAAACAAACAAAAAATATGTACGAAAAACAATATTAAAGTATAAAAAAAAATACAAATGTCACTTTTATGCCACCGTTCAAAATACTTAAGTACAGAAATTGTGTATTCCTAGAATTAAAAGATGCTGCGAAAAATATCCCGTTCTATCGGTCATTTACTTGATAACTTTCGGTGCCATATTGAGCCCCATTTTAAATATGTTGGGAATGAAATAAAATGCAATTAATATTTTTTTCCAAAGAACTATAAATATACTCTATTGCAATGTTCTAGTGAAAAATCAAGTTTTTCGATCGGACTATAAATAGTGAAATTTACAAAATTATTATTTATCTTATTTACAAACTTAAGGGTTTTTGTAAGCTCCGTAACAACCGTTCGCCAGAGTCTTTTTTTATGGGAAATCTTACATACTTCTTTAGAAAGAGCAAACATGGATTTTATAATGTTAAAAAAATGGTATGAGAGAAATGTAAGATGCTTGTTATCTGGATAAAGTAGCGATAACTGTGAAATTATTCGTCATAAAAGAAGTCAAAACACTGTAGGATTTGACTTCCATATAAAATACTAATTCACTATAACTGTACTCATCATTGCAAAAAAGCAACAGATGAAAAAGATGCTTTAGGTAATTGGCATATGTGTATTGTTTTTGATAATAAAGAAGAACATCAAAATGAAAAAGCTTTTAAGAAAATCAAATGAAAGAATAATGGGCCTTTAAAACGTTATTTTTAACCCCCTGGAGATCGATACCCCACAATCCCTTCTATACCCCCAGTGAGAATTTTACATTATTCTGAAGCTCCGCTCTTAATGTGCGACTACTTAAATAGTTTATATTTTAAGTACTGCCTGTACGGTCTACTACTTAAATCCGCATCTACACCTAGTCAAGTTTCTTATATGACACATTTAGCTAAATATGTGGCTCTTTCAACATATTATCAGGCACATTTTTTACTGAAATGTCTTACTAAGATTTCCCAGAATTTATACCTTTGTTTATGCTAAGACTATCATATTCTTAAAAATGTGTAAATAAAAAACGGACAATAATGCATTTAGCTAAAAACAATGGAGTTAACGAAAGGTGTACATTCTTTTAAAATAAATGGAAAATTTGAGAAAAAAATATTTTAAGCTTAATAATTGATACAAATTCTTTATTTGGTGATTAATTTGGTGAAAGTTCTTCACTTACAAATCAAGACCTTTTAAATCCCTATTGATTCTACTATAATTCAGGGCACATGTTTGTATCTATTTAATACGTTGATTTTTTGTTTACTATTGGCTTTGACTACAATCTATTATTTAAAACATAATGGACATTAATTTTCTATGACCCCAAAGTGCGGTCGTTTGCCTGATGTTAAAAATGCATATGTACCTGTGTAACCCACTTTGGGTTCGCAATTGAACCCCAACGTGCGTTTGACCCCAAAGTGCGTTTGACCTCAAAGTGCGGTGTTACATAGCTTCTTTCTCAGTACACTGACTTTCATCAATTAGGTAAAATGCCTGTTTACCTGAAAAAAATGTAGCCATGTAAAATAAATTAAAAACTATATGCTTTCTAAAGTATTTATTTGATTATGAACAATGGATATGAAATCTAATTAGAATATTCTAAAAATAATGATGCCGTTTTCAGTCCAACTTTACACTCATGTACAGTATCACTTTTACTGACAAGTATATTTCTGTCACATCAGAATTTTAATCTTAATAAAAATAGTAATAAAAAAATAATGATAATAATAATATTGATGCAAAGGAACATTTCTGCAATTAAAAAAATACTTTTATAATATTGAAATAAAAAAAATATGCACATGAAAAAAATATATGAAATGTTATTGTCAAAACTAACCTGATCCCTCTGCACAAACACCAAACACATGGCATTTTTTTGGTGTCCTAAAATAAATTGGACCAACTTGTTGAGAGTGATGGGGGTAGTGCACTTGTTGGGCATAATGCCAAGAGAAGTGGTACTCTACAACAAAAGTGCAGGGTGGATTACCTGAAATGTACAGTAATTAAATATGAATTATGTATCATTGATAGTTTTGACAATTTATATAACAGGTTCTCATGAAGTCCTCAAATTTTGCTAAAAAGGCATCTGTCACTATGATTCATTTAATATATATTATTGTAAAACGCTGTCATATGGTTGTAACATTTTTATCAAAATATCAATTAAAAAGAGATTCACACAAATGCAAGCTTACAAACATATTTGTAAAAGACTTAGTGTATTTCAAAACTTCTTCTTCACTGTTTATTTATTATCATGTTAAATATTTTTTATTAAAGATATATATCAAGAAATTAAAAATCTTGATTTAACGTGTTCCTTTAGGTGCAATGAATGAAATTTTGGAAGTGTTAATTTGCAGACTCCGTTTTATTGAGCTTTTGTTTTCAAATTGAGTATTTATGGAAATAGTAATATCTCTATATTCTTAATTTCAAACATCTGAAAAATACAACCAGCTAAAACAATGGAGCAAGAATTATATTTTCACTTGTAGGTAGCATTATAAATACTCTGATCAGAAGTACTCAAATACTCATACATGCATGGATGAAAGTTTAAAATTCCTTTAAATCCTGAATTTCCTAATTTTCTTGATTGTGTTATCTAAAAAAATTGTTATATAAATTTTGCTATTCATTAATAAGAACATTAAACCTTCATCTGGATTTAACTCATGATAAATTTGTTTGCTGTCTAAGGTCTATGTACGATAGTGATCCCTCTGACTGAGCTTTTTGCACATGACTAGCAAAATCATTCAGTAAATCCTGTTTCTCCTGACTGACTGAGTTTATAACTAAATGTCTGGCACCTTTGGCATACATCTGTGGCAGGCTTTTAAAGTGTTTATGTGTGGGCAAAGGTGATTCCATATATTAATGAAAGTTTTATAGCAAACACTTCGATATCCACTTTCAGAGGCACTAGCATTATATAATCTGTAAAAATCAGCGACTTTTTATCTGATGGCAAAGTAATACAGTTTTTTAGGTAGATTCTATATTTTGTAGACGGCCCGGTATTGGCAAAGCATTTTCTGTTGCATACTCTGTTATGAATTTCTTGATTTGATTCCGCTGATCAAATGTAAAGCTATTTGGTAATGGTTTTGACTTGTTACCATGAACACGGGGAACAATTCCCTCTTCGTCAAGTGACTTAGCAATTCGTCGCAAAGTATTTTTGATACATTATGGGCAAAGCAAAATAACGCTCTGCAAACCTTTTCACCCATAAAGAAATATTCTTGATATGCCCTTTTTCGACATTTTGCTTCTTTACATCTATGAGAAAACAGCTGCGACTTTATTACAATATCTCTTTCATCACTAGTCATTTCACAGCATCTCTGACGATATTGAATGGCCTCATTAAAATCTACTTTTTGGGAGCATGGAGTACCATTATATAGTTCATTACAGCCACAGGATTCAGCCTGAAATTTAGCAACTTTCTCCTCCTCTACAATATCTATGCATCATTTTTCTAAAAATACAGTCTCTTCTATGTCATTGCTTTTTTCCATACAACTATCATTTATTTCATCATCATCATCATCATCATCGTCATCACCATGATCACTATCATCACTAACATTATGTTCGATAACTTCATCATCAACATTTATATAACTAGCTTCAAATGTTTCGCCGTTAGAGGGATTAGGAATATCTAGGTATAGATTACTGACAATATATAGTTCATAAAAAATATGCATCGTGTTGGTCACAAAGCTCATAAGGAATAGTGCTATTTCTGGTTGACTCATTTTAGCGTGTTTTTTTACCAGAATTACACTTCTTTTGTTTGTGAATTTAACTTGACTGTCATTTTGTATGTTGCTATCAGCAAACCGTTTTCCAGGAAGTAAATTTTGTTACTTCTTCCGGGTTAAATTATTTTCCGATTATTTACATATTTAAGCTTAAATACTACAATAAAAAAAAATACTCACCTAACCCGAATAATCCAGTAATATTAAAGTTTTGTCAAAACAGACATTGTCAATGTAAAATATTCTTTAAAACACCGAAAACATTTGAATCAATTTACTCATAACTTATCAACAGTCAAATTATCCCGTTAATTGCGTTTAATAAAATTTCCCTTTTTCACGCTTTACGCCTTGACCGCAACAATAATATAGTTTGTGCTTTCAGTACTCTGCATAAAATGACTTTTGAACTTTTTTTTCACTCATTATATAAAATAACTTTTTGCACTTTCAATAGCTCTTGAAGGATTTCTTTATTCGATGGTAACTCTTTATAATGTATGTAATGTATGAAACAAGATTATGTAGAAGCAATAGTGGCTGATATACACCGTGTCGTATTGTCCTTTTTCGCAACGAAACGCTAAAAACAAAGAATAATTATGTCGTATTTTGATGTTTTGG
>NW_026858043.1:0-48601 GCF_026571515.1 Ruditapes philippinarum
CAAAAGCATGTACGTTTGCTAAACAATGGCGCAAATGTTAAATTGAGAAAAAAAAATGTAAAAAAGTGAATAGGGTCATAACATGAAAAATTGCAGACTCGGTCTGATTGAGTCGGTACATGAGGTATGAAAAACTTAATTTTAATTGATTGAAGCTCGTTTTTAATTATACTTAATGATTGCTAGAACGAGGTCATACTTCCTTCTGAAAATATTCTAAGTACATGGCATGAAATTATTTCATGTAATATGATTATATATTTAACATTTTCATCTCTATATTGATTAAACATGTATCTAATATTATAAGAAAATACGTTTGCTACCCATGATAAGTTAAAGCCCCAAATACTCATTCGTATGTTCTTTACCTCACAGTGGTTCCATACCAACGCATGCGCAGCCAATATTAAAACCACCTAGTCAGAAAGAGAAGTATAATTATGTTTGAACAGACGAAAGCATCAATGAAAATTATGTGACAATAATACAAACTTATTTTTGAAATGATGTGAATGATGCACAAAATACCTACATAACGAGGACCCGGATTACAATGACACCTTATCAAATAATGTAACCAGGTTAAAAATTATAAAACAAATGAAAATAATACGTAAAAAGGCAAGTAGTGCTAGGGGTTATTTGCACTTTCCAATACCGTCCTTAAACATACTCAATCAAACTGAGCCTGCAGCATTTTCAATTTCGTCAGATTGCGTTCATTGAACGCCGATTTCCTTGATGATCCTGTTGACGTTCTTTAGGAATTCAGTTCCTCTATATTTTATCCAGTTATTACTGAAAAGGTTAATTTTAGGAAAATCTGAAGGATATGAAAAAAGGGTACCGCTTGTCTAGAATGATAATTAAATTAACGAATAGCTTCATCCTGAATATCCAGAAAGTCAACTGTTAATTTTAGAAAGTTTTTACACTAAAGGCACGACTCTGTGACCTTTTGGCATATATCTTTCATTGCCTCTTGCAATTATGTAATAGCGGCGGCTTCACAATTAGTGAAGTGTCTTTGAAACACCACGTGATTGTATTGTAGAGTTCATTTGGTGATTTAACGCGGAGGAAGTTCTGCTGAGATGATTGTCTGTTTTATTTACGTTGAGAAAAAAATAATCATAGTAACTGTCACTATATACCAAGCCTGAAGTCAAATGTAAATAAAATTCATGTAATATTCTTTTATATGCTATTAGATCTTTACATTTGCAATTGTTGAAAAGAAAATGAAAATGTGTGAGCAGTCATAGGATACCAATCTAATCGTGTGGGGCAGTCAGGTATGTGGCTGACCTATAAATTGTTACATACTTATATCAAATAAAACTTTGACATATCTTGACATCCTGTTCTCTGTATAAACATTTTGTATGATTTAAATCATACAAAATGTTTATCCAGAGTTGACGGTGGATGCATGAAAGGAAAATAAAACGAAAGAAAGCAATTTGAAAGTAAACGGCAGACAAGTATTAAAGAATCGTAATCAAATAAATTTGAAAATAGGATACCAACCCAATCGCTTGGAGGCAGACACGTTTTACTGACCCTATTGTTAATGGACAATCCTTTGTGATAGAAACCATCGTTATTGTACAAATGACATGATAACCCGATCGGGAGACTAACCAATTCATTTTTAGGTGGTAAATGTGGTAAATGTACAAATCAGTAGGACCGGAAGATAAAAATCGACCCGCAAAATGAATAATGGCTGCGAAGGCTTCAGCCCGAGACCATGATTCATTTCAGAGTCGATTATCACTTTCCTGTCACTCTATAGCGTGTATAAATATTTTAATAGACTTTACATATCTACCTGAGCATTATGTTTATTATTTGATACTTCTTTAGTTGAAATTCCTATTTCTATATTTTACTGCACTGTTCAGTATCTTATTATCGTATTTGTTTTCTTTACATTTTAATTAAACTGTGTTGCTGTTAAACTTCGCGTAAGCTCTCATCACAAATCAAGCGATCCGTGCTACAAATTTACTTTCATTTTACAGCTTTTTTATGACGTCATTTGACATTATTGTTTCAGTGTTTGCACGTGCTTGTGTTCAGCTTGAACATTGTTTGCCCCGGGATGTAAACTCATAGTTGGTCACGTGATAATCATAAATCAGTTGAAATTATATGTATATGCAATTTTGTTACTGTATAAAGTAAGAAACATATTAATATAAATTAATATTCTTCATCTGATTAAAACACTACACATCGTTATAATGATTTTTAAAGATTTCATTCATAAACATGAACATGCTGAGTGATCAAATGTTTCAAGTTATCGATAGTTTTATATGTTATCAATGCCAATAATAACTGGAAAATATACTTTAATTACAGATATTCTTTTATTCACATGTAGTACAACTTTTCGATTACTGGACCCTAACATAGTCATATATAATACAATTATGACATTTAATCTAATGTAAGGAGTATAAACTCAATCATAAAGTGTTCACAATTTTGTTGGCTAGATTGTAATACAAATTCACAAAACAACCTTACATTGTAGACAAATAACTAACAACAGAGCGTTACAATTCAGGGTAATGACTGCACGCATATGTACACAACTCGCATTGCCGTGGTCTTTTCGCCAGGTCAGCTGATCTTATTCAATTCATATAGATCAGAAGTAGTTTTAGATGGATGGCATCCATATGAAAACTAGGTAACATAATCAAATACAAATAGTCACCAATGTTGTACAATTACTGATCTTCATTTCATACACATTATCTGTTGAAAATATTGAATACAAGAAATGTAGATATGTCATTCCTGTGCTACTGAATAACGAAGTATGTAATACATTTCAAAGGGAGAATTATTTGCAAACATTGATGTTTAATTGGCCTACCTTTGCTTTAGTAACCGTTTAAATTTGTAATAATTGATATAGGACATAACGAAGAATAACTGTATTTCTATAAAGCAAAACATGCAAATATGTTAATCTAGTCAAATCGTATCTAGTTATAATTAAATCATTAAAAATACGTAAATTGACCTTATATTTTGTAGTATCATTAATCTTGCAAAATGAACAATATATTTTATATCGTTTCTCTATTATCATAATCAATCAATCTACACCAGGTCTCTATCATTGTAAATCACCATATTTTATTGCGAATGTGTAAATTAATCAGACGATATCTTACGGCGTATTCTGCGCTAACAAGCTGGTTTCATACAGACAAAAATAAGCATTATTTACTCCTGAATGCAGTGTAAGGTTTTGAGGTCAAACGTTTTTGATTATAGAGATAGCACGAGTGTCTTGAAAATAAAAATGTAAATTTTGTGAAAAATGTTCATGTTAACAATTACTAGCAAGTTTTTTTCATATCATTCTTGCAAATGTACGCTGAATTCATTGCTTATGAAATGCAGTATGAAATACTGATTCTTGCATTGTATTTCAGATAAAAGAAACATCTGCAATTAAGTTGCTCGAAATTATTACAATCAGCAAATTAAAAAAAAATGATTTTTGAAAAATTGCCCATTTTCATATACCATTTGACTAAGAAAGTAAGTTTTAACTTAATATAAATAAAGTTTGATAATAGGCTTCTCTAACCAGAGAGAAAAATCGTCTTTCAGTTTGCTAATGATCTCACTGAACATTGCTTATCGCCTTATTATTAAGATAAATCCAACAATATCGATAACGAGAACACTACTGCTGCTTTTTAAAGCAGAAGACATATCAAGTACATGACATTGATCTATCTATCAACATATCCTAATTACCATATGATTCCCAGCAAATACTATTTCATAATTAATAAAATATCATTCGTTGTCTGTCATGATTTTCCCGGAAGTAATCCGCTTACAATATGGTATTATTTGACATATTTAAGCCAAATTAAAACGAAAAAGGATCACGGTACTCTTCAAAACGTGCGTGCTATAGATTTGTAACCCCCACATGTAAGAAGTATTTGTTGTTGTTTTTTTCACATCAAGTTTATATATTTATAATTATCTACAGATCATTATAATCAACGTCATCTTTATTTAGAAATGACATTTTCATAATTTTGGTTTCATCAATGCTATCCCTTGGACTAAACCTGCTGCTGGACCCACTATTGTTCCTCTGTGGCAGCCGCAATCTCCGCCCATTACTAACACCGTTGCCACAACGTTTCTTGCAGCGGCTGCAGCAGAAAAATAAACTTTTAAATCCTGAACGGAATCTTTTATTCATCCAAAAATAAACAATAGGATTGTAGCAGGCGTACGACATGGCTAGCCAATGGGCGCTGGTCCAAACATACTGATAGTGTTCGTAGTCGTACACAGACTCATGGGCTTCCTGTATCAACTGCATGGCATGTAAAGGAAGCCAGCAAACAGCATACGTTATTACCATCACTATCATCATTTTCACCATCTGAAACGATACAAGATAGCTCATATTACACACAAGAATGTAAAAATCTTAGTAGATGTCTGATATATGAAGTTCCTTTCAGAATAGTTACAACAGCAACAACACATAACTTATATGTTTGAAATTAGATATCATTTCCCAACAATTTTGTGTTGAATTAACCAATCAGCTTCTCATAGATCTTTGAATGAATTAGTTAACTATAACCGTTAAAGCATGGGAATGTTAAGTATCATTGAATTATAAACATAACCAGACAATATACCAATATAAGAAATTAAGTAGCACAAAAATTTCCATCCTTTATACGTATTGCGCTATAATTTTATTGTTGTCTCTAGATAGCATGTGTCTTAAACCATGTCTGTTCATATGCTAACTTTGCATTTATGAATCGTTGGTCATTTGCTGTATGCAGTTGTATATAACATGCTTATCATATTGATAATTATATTCGTGTGTGAAAATGTACCAACTTATTATACATACAATAACAAATCTCAATTACAAAGGGTAAAATAGGCCCTAAAGAAGTGTAGCATTTCAATCAATAGCATAAAATGACCAAAAGTAGCAACTGTCTGAATTAAATGATTTTAAGCGTATACTCAAATTTTTCTCTATCTCGATAGCAAATTATATTTCGTAAACATGGGGTACTTTTTCGAATTTACCTCCTAAGTTAAACAAACTAATTAGCTGGGCTACGCTATATTCAAATATCTCATTAATTTGCAAAAAGTTAATGCATTTTTTTAGAAAATACATTTTCCAATGTTGGATATGTTACATTTTAGTAAACGCCAAATGTAATAAAAGACAAGACAAATTTGTGTAACCATTTCTCGACAGTTATATAATTTATAAGTAAAGAGCAACGGCAGTTTTAAACAGAAAAGGGGAAAAATTATGAAACGATTTCTTGAATTAGAATTCGTGACATTTATACATTTTGTTAGTAAAAAGAAATGACAGTTTTAATATAGATTGCACTTATTGCAAACATTTGATTGACAGTATTTCTAACATGATTAACAGTTGGAAAAGATCGATTTGCAGAAAGTTAATAGAATGCAAAACGAAATTAAGATTTACATGACATTTAAGCAACATATCCCATAGATAGAATGATTATTTGGAATAAAGTAATAGCTTAAATTACAGACAAATGATAACTGTAGGAAATAAATTAGTATTCTTCATGTGTCACAGCTGACAAAAAGATTTCCTTTTCTATATATAGCTGTTATTTTATAACCTCTTAATAACTTAATAACACTTAATGATGTATTAAATAATAACGTGATTTATATGTTCTTCCTGAAGATGATACGGTCAAAAATTTGTTCTATCGCATTTCGGCCATTTGATAAAAATTCAAGACAAGAATGCGTCAAATCTATGGTAATTCTGACACTTTTTTGTTTATACATGTTATATGAATACTCGCTTGGTAATGATCAAATAGATAAAAGTTTACACTTGATTTGGCAATATTCAATTCCATTTTTCTATTCAGTTCTACCTTATTGATTGGGGAAAATATTCATTTTTGTGCCCAGTGTTTCTAATATATTCCTGTGTTGTAACAACAAATTCCTCCAGCTAAAATTGTTTTGAATATAAATTAGAAAGCTACCGATAGTTCTAATACAACACATTTGTTTCTTGAATATTAATATACATTGCAAAAAAGGATTCAACTCAGATCTTAAGACTTGTAAAAACAATAAAGAATTGAAATTGCGCTATTAAAGAAGTTCTTATTATTCTGGAATATCAAATAATGCAAGTATTAAGGAATAATTATATTCTGCGAGTACTAATTTATTCATTTCTTGTTATCTGAATTCGAAAAGTGTAAAGAGATGCTAATCAATCTCACAAAGGGATTGTGAAAAGGTAAATGAAGTTGTAACATTATATCTAACAAAGAATATGTGTTATTTCAATGCGATATTATCGTACATTATGGTGAGGGAAATGAACTTTAATCATGCGATCTCACACAATCCCTATTGATTCTGTAACCTAGCAGTTTAATAAGGATTTGGTAGATAAACTAAACACAGGTAAATATTATAAAAAAAGATATTATAGACGAAAGGTATCATGATGTAGGTTTGTTCATTTTTTTCGGTCTGGCAAACATATTACCTTTAGAACTGAATAAAAGAATTATTTAATAAAACAAGAGCTGTCGTAAGACACTGCGCTCAACCACATATACTAAAGTACTTGATTATAAAGTAGGAGCCAGTCATAAAAAAGCTCTACTAGATACTGTAATATGAAAAGGTCAATTAAGATTCAGAGAAATACCTGAACGGGTATTATACCATTTGATCAAACAGTTGGGTAGTAAAAATAATTAAACAAAATTCTAAGTTGAAAAGAGGGAACAATTAATCTGTGAAAATCTATGAAAGACTTATTAAAACACCGTTTGTTCAAAATTAAGGTACAAGAATCGTTCAAAGAACGTTTCGACCAAACATGCCGTCCACTGTTCACAATATGTTTAAAAAATAGTTCAACAGGTGATTATATAAACTTGAACACCTGATCATGCTTTATAAAAACTTTCAGCTAGAATATCAATTTACTGATCATGAACAGAAAACTCAAGAATAATGTCATTTGATAAAGAACAGAACATACACTTTACATAGAAGAACATATTTTAGAAAATATGAAATTCTACAATAACACATGTGCACATTAATATACAAAGAAAAAAAGGAACGGGAATGGTCAATTTTTTGTTCAGAACATAATAATCTATTGAAATAGATTGGTTTAATTGGTATTGTTTTTATTGTTTAATTTAGGTATCTAACATTAAAATATGAAGGGAAGAAAAGATTTCTTAATATTGCATCTATTATCTTTATGCCACATACTGACAGATAAGAAAGAACAGTAACTGAAGAAAATAACTTTGCTTCTTGCAATATAATCTGTCAATATCCGAAATGCAATTAAGATAACATGATAACTTTATATATACTCAATTTAAAAAAAAACGGAAAAAATCAAAGAAACTGTAAATAGTCAAACATAAGTTTATGAGAGTTATTCAGATTCTTATTTCTTTTGTTCTCTTTTCATTATTATACATGTTAAGGTAAAGTTTAGCAATGGAATTATAAAAATAACTATCACTTTGACCGATACATGTTTTCATAAATTAGTTAGTATTAATCATTTTAACACTGTTTGCGCATCTTTTACTACCCACTTTTAAGATGAAAGGTGGGTAAAATAACGGTATAATTATATTTAATGTTGTTCTTTAGATATTAATTAGATTCTTATCTCTGATATTATATAGCATATTGATGTTACAAACGAGAAAATACTTTCATATTGATATGAAATATTTAATATTTACCATTCAGTGAATTCCAGATTGATTTATTTGTATCACTTTTGATCCAATGTTTTTTTGTGTCTTATGTTGTTTTGTTATTGTTACATAAAGATTAATTGGTCCGGGTGTATTACTCTTGACTTCGCCAATTTCCACATGTCTCTATAATTATTATTATTATACCTACTTACGTCTTTATTTCACTATGCCCATTACCTTGATCGTTTAATGCAGACAATACTTCCCTAACTGTTTAGTACGACCGTTTGCTTAAATCTGTATATTATTAATGTTTATATATATTATGATTTTTAGTAAATTAAAACAAACCTGAAATTCTAAATCAGAAAAGTAATTCATTGTCTTTGTTTTTTTCTTCGTTTTCATCACCATGCATGCTTATAAGACACTTTAAGCTTGTTTTAAACAGCAAAAATATCTGTAAGGTTATGTGACTGGATGGTTTAAAATAATTTTGATACAAACATTCTGTATAACAAATATGAATAAATTCATCATATAAAAGGATAAGCTGACCAATCAATCAAAATACCCTAATCATTTGTATTTTTACTTTCAAGTGATAGCAACAATTAACTTCATTACATTTTTATTGATAATGCTGCGTGAAAGAAGCACCAAGGATATGTCTTAGATTGTTGTTATTGTTGCTTCACGACTAGTGTATACAAACAGAAATAATGTTAAACACAGCATCTTCTAGCAATAAATGGTCCTTTTGTATTTGAATAAACTTAATATACAGTGCAAAATACTTTTATACGTGTATTTCACTTAACATTAAAAGTAAATTTAGATATGAAACAACAAATATCGATTGTTTTAAAAATAAAAAGATATGTTTATAATATATTTAAGTATATTGTATATAATTATATATATCCTATTTGCAACGGACTTACAATATAATATAGATAGAAAATTACATGTAGGATATATTGTAAAAATATTAAAAATGAATATTGAGAATGTTTTTATAATGCCATACAATATTAAAAAAAGATAAAGTCATCATTAAAATTGTGCAATTTATATATCATTATTATTCGATGTTCGTATCGAACCTGTGAAGTAATATCTTGGATTTAAGGAAAATCGAATAAATACTCACCACATTTAATAGTCTTGAATATCAATAAGATAAAAATTTATATTTCAGTCTGGGAATTCCGATAAAACAAAATGTGTTAGATTAATGAATAAATTTCGAAAAGAAGCAGACCTGCTGCAAAGAATTGAATTTTAAACCAGACACAAATATCTGAATACAAGTAGTTAAAGTATGATTTGCTCCAATTTGATATTGAAAGATAATTGCTACACAGTTTCTTTGTAAATATAAGAAAAACATGTTTTGACTTCAAACAAAGTAGATAGGTTATATTAAATATTCAACACACTATCGTTGGTAACAATATGAATATACAGTGTCATTTAAAAGGAGTGGCAGGTTTTTCAAAGGAGCAAATTACTTACTGTATATACATTCAGTTGATGATAGATTAAATCTTACTGAAATATTTACTAGGATAAGCTAGATATTAAGCATTTCACATAATAACGTTATTCCTTTAATCATCTGTTATGTAACATGTCTTAAATTATTCTGGACTCATTATTGTTGACATAACTATATGTGACTTAATATACATCGATGAACAACATAACTATATCAATGTGTAATTACGGTTATCATATGTTTGTATATTTGATCATATTATTGTCTGTTCAACTACACATTTTTTTATAGAACATTTATATTGTAATAATAGTGAAGTCTCTTGAATCACAGTAAATATGGAATTGATTTATTTTACCCAGTGAAGGAACACATCTTTTATACATAATTTTCATGATGTTATGTCACGCTATTACATGCAAAGACTATATGAATAATCAGCGTACCTTTTCATTAGTAAATTGCAAAATGCAAAATGAGAACTATACTTCAATTTAGTTGAATAATGCAACTCTTGTATATAATGCAAATAAATCAGTCACATTATGTTTTTGATTATACAAAAAGGACCAATATCTTTAAACAAATGATATATATTAACAATTAAATAATTGAAAGATACCCCAAAGGAAATCTGGAATAAGTGCAATTTTACTGCAATGTTTGATTTTGTTATCGCATTTCTGATGCTTGAGAGAACGTGTGTGATTGACTTTGAAATGCATTTAAAATGTTTGATGTATTGATTTACTATATTTATATAATCGAATGATAATTGAAAGTGCCTGAAGAAAATTATACATTTGGTGCATTTTATGTATAATTTCTTTTGTAAATGAATAATCATTATAACTTGAGAGAAGTTAATTGAAAAATGCTAAATGTACAAAATGCATTATATACCTCAACTAGTGTATGCAATAATATATTATTTACCCAATCATGAAATGTTTAATTTAGGTATACCCCAATCATTCATACCAACATTTATATTTAATTACAAATTTCATAATTGAAACACGTCGCAATGAAAATTGGGAACTATATGAAGTTGACTGGAATGTTTAAGTTTGTACTTGCATCTGTTTGTGAGATAATTTGTTGCGATTTACTTTTTATGACAACAACAATTTGTTCTGAATGAGCGTATTAAACAATCAAGGAAGAGAAACAGCCTGTATTTTAATTGGTTGAATGGTTGGGACAAGTTGCCGGACAAAACTTTTAATTGAAGCTAACAAACAAAACGCGACAGAGACATGTTAGTTTCAGAGAATAATGTTCGGTTAACGATCTTTATTTTCCACATTTTTCCCTTTCAATGCAAATTTTAGTAAAATGGGAGGCAATAACAACATTTTTGCACCCCCTGGACCGGACTGTTTTTCTCACGAAGAAGAAATTGTTTTGATTTCTAAATATAGAAAACATTTGAAATTAGGTCCGTCAATATAAAACATACTATAAACCAACAGAATAAGAACTTAATTATAATATTAAAAATATTCTGAAAAGTTAATTTATCATTATATTCAATATATCATAATCGCAATCACAGAGAAGTTCAAAATGAACGAAAGTTCAACTTTTTTCCCAATTTATTAAACATATTCTTATTAATAATAAAAAATATTTTGATGACATAATGATTAATATAAATACATATATAAAATAATAAAATATGTTTGTCTTAAGTTTAATCGCAAAGACATTGTTTGCAATTAATATGAGTTTTGCGACGTACACTTTTTGATGAAATCAATGCATTTAAAATACGTTTTTCATTTTATGCTACATGTACCACAATAATCTGTATGTCGATGCAATAAAGATGTGGTTTGCTATTTTGCTTACTATCAAGTCAAGTATTTATGAACTGTAGGATTTCATAATTTTTCGAGATTCACATTGGCAGTCACATTTGTTTCATCATCAGTGAAAAAGAATATAGAAAAACACACATTATTCATCACTCGTTATATGTAACTGAAGCAGAGAAATTACTTTTTTGTTGCACAAAATCCGCGTATAGAAGTAAAATTTTTCTATTTCAATTATTAACAGAAGTAGTACATTAAATAATGTAACAATTTAATCGCTAGTGTTGTCTTAAAACTATATAATATTTGTTTCTTATTCACCATTAGTAAATCATTCACTGACAGCTCAAATCCTACAATCAAAGCATATTTCCTGCAAACACGAGTACAAGCTACAAGTCCAAAGGTATTGAACTGTAATCCACTCAGGTCTTCATCAAAACTTGAGAATATAATATCCATTGATTATTGACTATCAATAAGATACCAATCAATATAATTAAGTTATAAATTATTCAACGATATGGCTAAAGCATAATTCATTAATTTGTGATAGAATATATTTAAAATTTAAATAATTAATGAAAAATCTGCAGTTGTACATGCTTCTAATATGGATTCCAAATCTTGTCATATGTGAGTTTCGCTGACATAAAAGCAAATGTATTGTCGTAAATTTATCTGTATATAAGACAACTTTTCTAGCATCTCAGCATGTAAATAACTGTTCGTATTTATACTTCTTAAGGATATGATAAGAAGCATGAGCAGGTTTATAAGATTTTTGTGTTTTTTGTCTGCGAAAGAAAGCAAAAATAGATGGTGTCATATGAATCATATTTGAAATGATTGCATTAAAATCGCACATTTAGGAATATTTTGTCAACTTAATTATCATCTTAAACAGGGAAGCCAACACTGTACGTGTGCATTGATTTTGTCACAAACATTATCATCATATTACAATGATAACGACACAAAGCGCTCGTTTCAGTTGTTTCTCTGAATTATAACTTGGATTTTATTCCATTTTCTGCAATGGCAAATTCATGCATTCACTACAAAAATGCATCATTGAGTAATTAGATGCTTAATATGATCTCAAGTGTCTGCTCACAAATGTAGAAGTAGTTGCGTACAAAAGAGTAAAATACCAGGAAAGTAGCCATAGGTCTGTGAAATAACATATTCATCACAAAACCATGATTAAATGTCTAAGGGTCCATGGTGAGGTTAGTCCTATGAGATATTGATTGAATGATTGAAACTTTTTGGTTAATTAAGGCGGAATTCAATTATTCATTTCGAAAACTAAAATACATTTATATTGCATAAATGGACAAACATTCGAAGGGCCATAACATAATCAAATATTGATGAAATCACATATTTCTGATAAAACACTCCAAGCTATAGCTAAGTAAAATTTACTGGTAATCACTTAAGGAAAAATATACCACAGTAAAAATTGCTTTTTCTTGTCTTTCCCGTTCGTTAACTTCACATGAAAATTTTTAAAAAGGATGAAGATTACAAGTTTGTAAATCGGATTGGAGTTTGAAATAGTATTAGTTGCAAGTTTTGACGATATATCACAAGACGGCATTGATGTACGTTAGCATCAATACTTTTATATACAAAAAAAAACTCTTTAGAAAAACAACGAAAATCTACAATAGCATTAAAGTGATATTTTATTATGCCAATCCAAGTGTAAATGGAAAGTCCACAGCAGCAGTTAAAATTCAAGGAAACATTACATTTAACCAGCTGTGTTCAATGTTTTATTTTACGTTGCAAAAATAATCAATATAAATGTGAACTATTAACATTTTCATAATTATCGTTTGGAATCAGTAGCGTTCAATCCTTAAAAAAAGTGGGGCAGTCTGTTCATAATTTAGTTAATTTTCATATTTTATCCTTAACAATTTTCATTACAAATTATCGTCAATCACCATTATAATTATATATTACTTTTCTAGTTCAACTCGATAAGGGGAAAATTAGCATAATGTCACTTTAACAGGATTTAAGTTGACGCATGGTTTAGTTTAAGTATGAAAATTCAAATTTGAGTACAAGTGTAGTATGGAAACTAAAGATTGTAAAGATACCTTTCTTTTTGATGATGCTATGCGTTCGTCCCTCCTCCTCTCGGCTTCGCCTGGTGTCCTTTTTATCCATATTATATAACCAATCCTCGAGTATGTGAACATTAAAACGGCCAAAGGGACAAAGTATTGAATACACATTATTGCCATGGAATAAATGTATTGTAATTTCATATTATCAAAAACTTCGCCACACATCCCTTTGTGACACTCTTCTGTATCATTTACGTGGTATGGGTTGTGAACTCTTGATTTAATAACTGTTGGAAGAGGTACCAGAAGGGCTAAAATCCACACCACGACAATAGTAAGAAAAACTTTTTTGGAAGTGAGTTTTGGTCGGAGTGGATATATGATTGCAACATAGCGGTCTATGCTCATTGCAACGAGAGTAAAGGCACTCAAAAATACAAACACGGCTTGTGTATATAATATGAAAGGACATATGAAATCCGCAAATGGCCAATATGGCATAAGTATATTTACTACATAAGTAAATGGTATACAAATCAGTCCTTTTGCCATGTCACCAACTGCAAGATTTAGCAGGAAGAAATTTGTCACAGTTCGCATACGTTCTTGTCCTAGGACAACACAACATACTAGTAAGTTTCCACCGACCGCCACTAAAAACAACACTGTATAAAGCACCATCCAAAATATATTCACAACAGAATATGTTATAGCACATGGATCAACCATATTACCACTCTCGTTCTGATTTTGTTCAAATGCAGCAACCATTTTCGCCAATTTATAAATACCGATGTCTTTTCGCTTATGTATATATTTAATACATAATTTCAAAACACTATTTAGAAAACGTTATCTCCTGGAAATTTAGATTTCAATATCATTCAAAATAATTGTTTACAAAAGAAGATTTAAATTTATTAACAATTCTATAATCTTTTAAGGTCAAGTTTAAGATAACTTTCGTCTCGCTGGAAATGGCTTGACTGATTCCCGTGGCAAAATTATTCCTGACGCAATGTACGATCGATATAGAATAAGCTTTTCACTTTTGTTATTAGCAAAAGATAACCGAATTCTATTTTAAAATTTACCCATCGTTCAAATATTATTTCAATTTTATTCCATTTATGTCGCCGAAAATGAGGAAGAAAACTTAAAATTTACGATTTAACCGCCTTTATAATGAACTATAAGTTAATAAGTAATTTTCAAATAATGGCGGAAAACTTTTTTTTATTACTTTGTCATGTCATAGTTGTTTTTAAAACTTGCTTTAAATGCCACAATGTGTCTCCCTGGAACCATCTCAGCTAAAAATGGAGTACAAAAATTCCTTTAAAAATCACAACGGTTGTTTTTCTCTTTTATTATTGCCTATTAAAACCAAACCAAAATCCAATAGTCCTTTGCCATTATTTGAATCCACATTTACATTTGCTCTTTATCCCGTATATTTTATTACAACTTTCAAACATTAAACAATAATTAGAATAAAATAATAATTTTATTCACGTTCTGTTATTTTGGCAGATGAACAAGCATATCTATCAAAGCCCATTTGTATTTCATATCAAACAGTGAAATACTTTTATTGACTGTTTGTTAATCAGAAGCTGTGTTAAAAATGCTGTTTTCTTCGTGATTCCCCTCCGTTGATTTATCTTAGCGTATCGTAGGCGGCTTTTTCCTATATTTTTCTAGCAGAAATAAAATGTGAGCAGGCGAAAGACGAATCACTGCTGATGCTTTGCGGCGTAAGGAAAGCTGTTTCCAATACACAATTGATCACTGTTTATTCTATAACCATATAATATTATTATAAAATACGTAATTAACTGGTGCATTAACACATTGTTATATTAATTTTTATAAATCTTAAATTTTAGCTGAAATACGTCTAAAAATGTAAATGATATTTAGTGAATACGTACTAGTTTAGACGCCCTATATTTGCTCCTGCGCCTCTGTTGAACTGTTGCTTCCACCTATTACATTCTAAACAGAATCCCTAAAGAAATCTCAACATGGCAAAATTGACCACGTTGTAGGCTTGGTTTGATTGAGCTTGTTCATGGACGATACTTGAAAGTGCACGTTACCGTCCACGCCCCCTAGCACCGGCTTTAGCAGAATTAAACACGAAAATGATTTTTAATTTTTGAATAAAGTTTGACTTTCTGTAATATAATTACTATTTAAGTTCTAATTCTTTTAAACACAGGCATGAACATAAATGTTCGTAAAGGTATGATGTTTATAAAATCAGTACTCACATGTTTAATGATGAATGGAAACCTTTAAGTTACTTTCTATTTTTGGACAATGCATAATATGATTGAAGTAAATAGGATTTATTCTACAACATTTTGTTATAAAAATAAAAAGCCAGTCACATAACGTTACACATCATAATATAGATATCAACGTGACATCAAGTCTATCTAAGGGTATTTAGGGAGAGAACAGGTAAAACTGAAATAAGTTTTCATTTTACCTTAACCTCTATTTTATAACTTACTTCGCATGAACTTTTAATAACTTACGTGGCTCAAACAAAATCTGTGAATTTACCTGTCACTTTCGACAATCTTTTTATAATATAGGCAGATTTATATTTTAGCCGTGCCATGACAAAACCATCATAATCGGTTTGCGACCAGCATAGATCTAGACAAGCCTGCGCATCCGCGCAGTCTGATCAGGATACATGCTGTTCGCTTACCAACCCTACTACAAGTAGAGAAACTGATAGCGAACAGCACGGATCCTGATCTGACTGCGCGGATGCGCAGGCTCGTCTGGATCCATGCTGGTCGCAAACGCAATTTGTTGGTTTTGTCATGGCGCGGCTCATTTTATCCTAAATTTTCAAAAATCAGCTGTTGGACAATCACTATTTCAACAATCTTCAATGAATATAAAGTCAATTCTGCTCAACTTCACAATGAAACAAATGAACATAATGTCACTTTACTATTTGTAACTATTTATAAAATCTAAATATTTATGACATAATATAGTGCTGTGCAATTAACAATACGTATTGCCCGTAACAAATTGTTAAGTAGGAAAAAAGCATTGTTAACAGTTCTTTTCAGATAAAACAAAATAAGTTAACAGCTTTTGATTATACTCCGAATGTTTAATTACATCAGTCAACATGAGTATGGCATGTTTTCGTCATCTTTTGAACATTTCATGAAAGCTGAACTCTAGAAAACAACTTATCTGCAGTCTGATTGTATTGACCAGTCAATTACGAATACATAATAGTTCACATTTAAATATTCGATCCCATTCCGGTTCTGCCCGTGTTATTCATCAGAATTAATATGGAATATATAACTAATGTATTGAATACTCCCCAGCTTAATGGATAGGTCGTTATCACATTCGCAATAGCATCCGATTGAAATTTAGACGATGGTATTTAAAAGAGTATAAACTTTATCAGAATCAATGCAAACATATTAAAAGAAAACAAACAGCATAGAAAACAATCATAACTCTAAAGATATAAAAATAAATTGAAAAATCATGGAAAAAAGCTGTCTCATCTTATAACGTAGGACATTTAGAAATTACAAATCGGTAATGATAACGCTAAATATTATCATTTTATAAACACAAATTAAATTTAAACATATTTTACTGCCGACATGAACCTTATTAAATAACCTATCAATGATTAATACATCATGTGCACTGACCTTATAATTGACAGGTTAATTAACTCAAACTATAAAATCGCTTTAATGAATTATTTAAGACGTTTACTAACAAACGGCAATTGTGTGAATTATACTGTGACATAAAGGGGCTGTAAGACCTATTTTATCTACCACGTGCGCACGAGAAAGCTACTATGTGCGCTCGCGATAGCTACTTCGTGCGAAAGCAATAGTAACTTCGTGCGTATGGGATAGTCTCAACGTTTGTCAATCATCACGTGCGCACGTAATAGCTATCGCGTGCTCACGTGGTAGATAAAATATTTTTGATGTCCCCTTTATGTCACTGTAGTACGAATTAAGCATTATCACGCTGGTTGACCTTTATGAAAAATATTCATATTGACCTGTGCATCATAATACAAGGGACAAAAGGGATGATTTTTATTGGTGATATCTCTATAACGGTACCTTTCTACAGTTAGACGTTCATATATGGATGACAACACTAACATTATCATTTAAAGTATGCATTCAAGTATAATTCACCACACTTTATGTATGATTAAATAAATGCTGTCTTTAATTCTACTCGTACTAGTATTTGCCTTGAGGTTTTAAATACTCTTTTGTATGATATCACATAAACCATTTTTGTTTGAGTACAAATCCTATTATCATACAATGGACCAATTTGTCACAGTATTCTAATCTACCATCGCGTAGCCTTGTAAGAAGTAAAAACATACAAACATTGTTAAGTGTATTGAACGGATTCCAGGCAAATTGTTACAAGAAAGTGTTTCCGCTACAGTAAGCTGCTCATAATCAACATTCTAAATCAACAACGACGATGCCTTATAAAATGGTCAACAACACTCGACGTATTTACTTATATCAAAATCAAAGCACTTAAAGCACGAGCAACAAGCGAATCATATGCGAAGTAATAAACAAGAAGGTAGGGAATTGGATAGAAATCTTTTGTTTAACATAAGTAATATTTGTTTGGCCGGTTTGGTTTTTCGACGAAACAACACAATTTATATTTAATTATATATGGTCACATCTGCGGAAGTTTCTAAATTCAAATTTTTACCATTACTACGTTTAATTGATGCATTCTGCTGAAGCCGGTGGTAGTGAGCGTGGACGGTAATTTGCACTTTTCATTACAGTCCATGAACAGGCTTAATCAAACAGAACCTGCAACATTTTGTCAATTTTGTCGGTTGTGCGTTCTGTAGGGATTTCGTTTTTCTCTATTATTGTAAGGTCATCACCAATGCCTCGACCCTTTAAGGCAACCTCTCATCCACAAGGGTCGGGGTGGGGCTAGAAATAATGTAATGGATAATACAGTAAGATTTAATGAAACCCTTTACAAGCCACCCTGTTATATTTTTACATATATGTCGTTTTAAACTATTAGCTGCTAATAACCAGGTCATCGTCTTTATAGCAGACATAAGCAGACATAGTCGTTGATATAACACGTTTATAAGTGAAGTGACATGTAAGATAACTAGTTTTGAAATGTAAATGGTATTGTGAGCAATGTGTTTAGTTTCAGATTGTTATAATTTGCTACCTTTTCTTATAGAACTTTAAATTTATAAGAAAAGTCCAAAAGTGTAGGTATAAATGCGGTTACAATGTAGGTTAATAATTTATAGTTTAATAGGACCCAATGTCAACTCTTTTCATACTTCATACAAAGTTTGAAAATGTTGTAGCAGTATCAATGAGTGTCATAAGGTGTCGCCCACATAATTATTTTTTACTTTAATGATTTGTTTTCATTTGTTTTGATTTAAAAAAAACCTGCTCTATGCAGTACTATGCAGTTTATATAATATTTAACAGCAATATCAAAGCTCAAACATATTAATATTACACCGTAGCAAACACAAAACATTAAAGTTATTTTACAATATCTAAAATCGTAACAAATTTGAAATGTGGTACAAACATAAATGCTGTGAGTACCGATGAACTCATAATTATGATACACCCAAATATAATGTGTATGTCATTTCAATCAAATATCATATTTTTGTTAAGTCATTGAGTTCCTATTAGTCCGTTTTATTGACAGATTTCCATTTGTAAAGCTTCTATAAGATTGCCTTTTTCTACTTGTAAAGATATAGGTCGCCAGTATTGTATTTCACTGTAAGGAACTTATTACTCCCACTCAAAGGCAAATAAAAAATGTGATTTCTTCACTAAGGACAATTCTCGCAAAACTTATTTATAACTATGTTATTGTTATGTCAGATTAATTCATTGAAGGTATTGATAAAGTGAAATAAATTTTCAGAAAAAAATTTGATTTATATAAAGAAATATTTTAGTGTAACAGAGTGTTAATTGAATATCAAATGATTTACCTTTTACATTATTGATTTCTTAGATTTCAGTCCATTACTAATAATTATTCTTAAATATTTAAATGAAATGCTTGTTTTTTCTTTTTTTAACAATCGTTGTTTTGAATGTTTTATTGCTTTAAAAGTTTATCTGTACAAGTCTTCATTATTCACTATAACACGAAATCACTCCGCACAACATCCTTTGTTAGAAGTGTATGATTTTCGATAAGCAAATCTTACAGTCAGATGGTTTGTAATAGATATACCATTGCTGCGTTGACGATTTCTGGGTTTGCGTAAATTATACCATAATCACGTGACCTTTCTTATGCCTTAACCTCACGAGACGAAGTCGAGTGAGGTTGCATAAGAAAGGTCACGTGATTATGGTATAATTTGCGCAAACCCAGAAATCGTCAACGCACCAATGGTGTATCTGTTTTAACCTATAGCTCCGCCCAGAAACACTTACTCCTTCGATCTTCAAAACTGAAAAATTATACCATATTCTGGGTATGGTATAATTTACGGTTATTGGAAATTATACTTGGAAGAATTTTACATAAGAAGCGCTGAAGAGCTATAGGTTAAATACTGATAAACAGACGAAACATTATTTCAAAGGCTAGTCGCATGAACAAAATACAAACATTTCTCTGATTTATAATGACTATTGTCTGTACAATGCAAATGTTATAGAGAACATAACACCTTCCTAATGCCATACTGATGCTTACATTATTATAAATTAATTGAATTGCTGTTTTGTAGTAATTAAAGAAATGGTATAAGAAATAGAGGCGAGGACAAAATGTCCTGTATGATAACAAAATTAAAAATGATGTCATTCACAGAAACAAAACAGTTACATGTAACTTCTTCAAAAACAACTCCTTTTACTATCAAGTAAACGTCAGAAACGGTATAGGTATTAATACGTCTGTTTGTGAGATATAAAAAAAACATCTATCGTGAATTAAGCAGTATTACATCCTCAATTCCATCCATGTAAATAACGCAACGTAAATAGAACGATTACAAGCCATAATACATTTTAATTTATTTAATCGGCGATTCGTTTGTTGCTGTCAATTCAAAACACAAAATGCGATATCTTTAAAATCAGATACCTAGCCATATAGATTAAATTGCTCAAGGGAGCTTCACTGACGTCGAAATTTCTAAAAACAAAAATATTAAAATTTCACAAATATAAAGAGAATCACTTCAAATGAAAAAAAGATAAAAAAATAAAAAGAAATATACTCAGAATTAAATTGAAAATTTATTTTTTATTGAGTGTGTGATTCATAGCCCGATTCAAGTAAAGTAAAAAGTGTTGCAATGCTTTTCATTTGAGGTCATCTTGCATCATAAAAATGTCTTTTTTGGAAAAACGGGGTGTGGGATGAATCTTAAAAATGTGCACATAAGTATGTGATCCAGACCTGCATCAAATGTAATACGAATCTCGGAAAATAATTCTAGTCTTGTCATGTTGAAAAAAAACCTCAGTCGCGTCTCTTTAAATCTCTGTCAAATACAATAAATGAACAGGATCATCAAGGCAAGATGCCGTTCACAGAACGCACATTCACTTGTTAATTTTGATAACTTAGGTATTTGTATAATAATATAATTATTATTTGATACATTGTTGCAGTGAATAAATGTACTTTGTTCATACCCTCATGTTTTCTCATGTTTTGTATAATTTGTATCGTAAACTAAAGATGTTCTAGAGGTGCATATTGATTATAGATCACTTATATGAATATAGAACAAACATGAAGGATGGGTTAGAAGTAGATATATTACCATCATGATATAGTTGTTAAAAAAAGTTGGATGCAGATGTTTAATGATTATTTTGTACTTTAATGATGCAGGTAAGATCTAAGAAATATGATTATCTGAAGAAGAAGAGACAAGTTTCATGATATTATGTTTTCAACGTACCATGTTGTATAATATTTACGTTATAAATAAAAATTGAAATATGTGGCACGTAGAAGTTTATTTCACGTACTATCTAAAATGTTAAAAGGCATTTTGTAAATTATATCTATTACTGTAACATCTTCTTGATGAACAGAAAGACAAAAAAATCCCGTCATAAATTGGGACAAGTCTACAAGTTAGAGAATTCAGTAAGTGTTTACATAATGAACGTTACATATATATTTTAAAAAAAACGTACATAGTAATATTTATTTAGTGTCACGATGTAAATTATTACTAGAGCATATGTCGACTTTATTAGGGGATATATGATTCAAATTAAAATACATACATATGAAATTACAGAACACAAAAAACATTCATATCGATTGTCTATTTAACAGTACAAAAAATAAGCTCATTTACATAGCCAGAATACATGTAATAAAATGATCAATATCTGATGCTAAAGTCAATAACAGTGCACATACAATTTAACTTTAATGCCAATCCCTCTTTAATATCATCTTTCTAGAAATATATTTGCAACAACAATAATTCAGGTATTTCAGTTTGTTTTGTTGTTGTTTTTTTTATTTTTATCTCTGTCAATATATTAATTCTATTCATTAAAGGCCTACTATGCCGAAAAAATGCTGTTTTAATTTTTTCAAAAGTTTTTTTTATATAACCCGCTTGTCGTTTCCAAACGGCTACTCATTTAGCCAATTACATGAACCATATTTTGCCTCTATTGCTTATTAGCAATAGGTACAATTTTGTGATTAATTATTTTATAAGGAAGTCAAAACTACTTTGCTTTCATTGTTATAATTAAAAGACAATAACATTTACATTCAGCGCAACTTACTCGAGATAATAAGTATCTGACATGCTCTAAGACCGTAATCGGTTAATTGCAATCATTCGTCGTCCATTTTATGATATTAAACATATCTGCTTCCACTTGGTCTTATTGTTATAATAATCAAATTTAAAAACAAACGTGATAATTAGCAGAAAGATATATTATTAAACAGAGGTTAATATTATTATTCTTTCAAGTGTAGTTTTTTTAATACTTTAAACATGTGGCAAAGTGTTTGCACTTTCAAAAGCAATGTTTCTTTAAAATCTCTTAAGTGTTGATATTCTTCCTCATTTGATATTAAGTTAAACAAGTGTGTAATCATAAAAATATTGCTAATTAGCACGTGCGTTATTTGAATGATAAACATCTCTTTCCCCAATTTTGTGATTAGATGTGATTAGATTTGTTTCCAATTACATTACAACGGGCTTTATCATATACAAATACTTTTGCATGCTTTTAACGCCGTCCTTTCATACAACACACTTTTATCTCAGCACTTATCTTTGCCTTTATGTCAGCTGTAAACCTTGCAGAAGACCGGAACATTGCTCAGTATTTTAAAAGGATTCTTAGAGAAAGAAAACCTTAAAAGTGCGACCATCATGGACATAAACAAGATTCAATGTAAAGAGTCGAAAGATAAATGAAGGAACAAATCGAAGCAACAAATCGCATTATCTACTTACTAATATACAAAGCAAATTACAAAGGCCATTATTAGCAAAGGTAAATGTATTACAAAATAAAACGTCGGTAGTTAGAGACTCTCCTGAGGAAAATCAATTAGATAAAAAGCAAAATTTGCAGTTTCTTTTTTAAAAAAGTACTAGAAAAATGAAATTTTTTGACGTATGATTATAATGGTTGTTGTCCCATAAATCTAACAAAGCTCGAACATTTTCAATTTTCTCGTTTTGGGCAAACTTTAGTGTGGTTTTTACATTTTGCAGTGTTTAAAAACACAATTTATCTTTTTTGAGAGTATTCCGTTTGGCAAAACTTAAATGTTGTTGAGACATTAAACAACAGTGTATCACATTTTATGTTTTCTTGCATAAAACAACTTTTCACTTTGATTACACTTACAATATACACTTAGTGAAAATGTTTTGATTTCTTTAAGCGAATCATTTGTAGAACTGGTTAATGCTATACTATCTACTATATAACCATACTTTTGGCCTAAACAGAATTTAGTTTAATTTCAGAACGACACTTGTTACAATACATCTTTACGTCAGAAAATGCAAAACCACATGGGACACAGAGCAAACTAAATTAGATAACAAACCGTAGTGATCGGTATGCTGTTTCTGTTGTAGGCATTTCAAACAATGTGTCGCAAGTCGACAAAAAAGTACATTTTTCATTCAAAGGTGATCGCATTAGCATCGTTTTCTGGTATTTAATCTTGTAGTGTCTGTATTATGCATATTTAATCAGGAACAAATTCCACTAAAGTGCTTAAGGAATCTCCAAAATCGTGTGTTTATCACGATGATATTTGTGTTAAATATTTGAAACAGTACATGTAGCAGGGGTACGGGGGACTGTTATACCAAGGATGGAGTTCTTACGATAACTTGGCATGCGTTCCTAACCCGATGAGCTTATTGCAGCAGGTTGCATTTTTTATATTCTTGCAGTTAAATCAGTCAAGAGTAATTTAGATAACACTTTTCATCGGCAGCCCCCCTCAGAGCCAAGAACATTTTGGACTTGTGAGAGGCTCAAAATGACTCCAGGTCGATCATAAGGTAACGTGTAACCAGCGCTGAAAAACCTTTGACTATATTTCAATCCATTGAGAAGGTGCATCACTTTGAAATCAATTTTGATGGAAAATCTCAACGCAAAATAGTGATATTTTGGCAATTTTGAGATGTCTCCTATTTGTCATGGTAACTGGAAATTTAAGACTGAGCATGTTGTTACAAGGGCAATGGCCCAGTCAACATTTGTGCCAAGTTTGATTAGTATTGAAGCAGTTTTTATAGATGTATAGCAATTTGAACTTGTAACGGGATTTTTCAATGAAAACAGCCATTTTTTACAAAATGCTCATGCGGTAAAAAAAGTGTGGGAAAAACATTAATTACAACATAGAGGATCTTTGAAAGATTTGGTATCTTAACCTATAGCGATTCGTAGTGCTATCAAAAATGTTTAAGACCTAAAATAAAATATTGTTTGTTTCATCTTCTGCTTTCTACACACAGAAAGTCACAGCTACCCAAGAAAATTTCTTGTCAAACAAAACAATTTTATATAAGTTTCCTTTAAAAAGGAAAGGCTTGCCCAGTTGTGCCATCATCCCATCCCTTTAAAAATGATTTTTTTTTTGAAACACCTCCTAAATCAACTCTTTATGATAACGAAATAATTATAAAAAATAATAAATTTACCTTATATACCAGTAAAGAAACAAGGTACCTATGTTTTTACAGGTAAAGAGGGTCAATTTATTATCACTCTTTTTTAATTATTTGTATATCTTTAGGAAATTAAAAATGTTTCACTTTTAAAGGGGTATGTAGGGTAACCCCAAGACTTGACGAGCACTTGTGCCCATTTGTGCCACCAGTGTTATGCATGCAAATTTGGACAAAAGAAGGATAAGAGGTACATGCTGACGATAACAGTAAAAAAAATTTTGTAAAAGCGAATATTTTTGGTCAATCTAATCTCTATTGTATAAAACTAATAAAGAAAATAATCAATCGTAAAAATACTAACATTGGCTCTCCCGTGTGGAGGATATAAAAGTATCTATCTATCAAACATATTATTATTATTATACCGTAACAAACACAAAACATTATACTAGTTTTATACAAAATTTAAAGTCGTTACAGATTTGAAATCTGGTGCAAACATAAATGCTGTGAGTACTGATGAACTCATAATTATGATATATCAAATTATAATGTGTATGTCATTTCAATCAAATATCACATTTTGAGTTAAGTCATTGATTTTCTATTCGTCCGTTTGTTAACAGCTTTCCATTTGTAAAGCTTATATTAGATTGTCCTTTTTCTGCTTGTAAAGACATAGGTCGCCTTTATTGTATTTTACCGTTATGAACTGGACTGATTACTCCCACTCAAAGGCTAATAACAAATGTGATTTCTTGGCAAAGGACAAACTTTGCAAAACTTATTTATAACTATGGAAAATATTGTTACAATTAAAGCAAAGAGAAATGTCAGAATAATTCGTATCAATCACATCATTAGGGAAGGTATTGATAAAGTGAAATAAATTATCAGAAAATATGGATTTATATAAAGAAATATTTTAGTTTAAAGAGTGTTAAATTGCTGATCAGAACTGAATATTACATAATTCCAGAAAACTACCTATTATATTATTGATTCCTTAAATTCAATTCATTACTTATAATTATTCTTAAATATTTAAATACTAACGCTTGTTTTTGGTTTTTGATTTTTGTTGTTTTTTTGTTTGTTTTTTTTAAATTTTAAATCGTTGTTTTGAGTGTTTTATTGCTTTAAAAACTGATCTGTACAAGTCTGCATTATTCACTATAACACGAAAATCACTCCACCCAATATTCATTGTTAGAAGTGTATGATTTTCGAAAAGCAATCTTTTAATCAGATTGTTTATACTGATTAAGCAGACTGAACATTATTTCAAAGGCTAGTCGCATTAACAAAATACAAACATTTCTCTGATTTAAAATGGCTGTTGTCTGTATAATGCAAATGTTCTCGAGAACATAACACCTTGCAAATGCCATACTGATGCTTAGATTATAGATCAATTGAATTGCTGTTTTGTAATCATTAAAACAATGGTATTTTAAGAAAGAGAGGCGAGGAAAAAATGTCCTGTTTGATAACAAAGTTAATCATTTAAAGAAGCAAAACAGTTACATGTAACTGCTTCAAACACAACTCGTATCACTGCAATGGACATAGGTCAAGTAAACGTCAGAAATGGTATGGGTATAAGTCTGTAGGTGAGATATACCATCTATCGTATTCCCTAGGACCGAATTAAGCAGTATTTCATCCATAATTCCATCCATGTAAAAATCGGCACGGAAAATAGAATAACTACAAGCCATGATAATATATTTTAATTTATTTAACCGACGATTTCGTTTGTTGCTGTCAATTCAAAACACAATATGCGGTCTTCAAAATCAGAAACCTAGCGATATAGATTCAATCGCTCAAGGGAGCTTCGCTGAGGTCGAAATTTCTAAAAACAAAAAGATTTATATTTCACATATATCCAGAGAATCACTTCTAATGAAAAAAGACATTAGATAAAAAGAATATACTCAGAATTAAATTGAATATTTATTTTTTGTTGTATGTGTGATTATTAGCTCGATTAAAATAAAATTATTGCAACGCTTTTCATTTTAGGTCATCTTGCATCATAAAAAAACGATGTGTGGGATGAATCTGAAAATCTGCACACAAGTATGTGATCCAGACCTGCATCTAATGTTTTTTTATTGAATATATATCCCAGTTTGCATTACAATACAAAAACATGAGACAAATACATTTGTATAATAATAAATGTGTATACAAATCTCGGAAAATAATTCTAGACATGTCATGTTAAAATACCTCAGTCGAGTCCCCTTAAATCTCTGTCAAATACAATAAAAGAACAGGATCATCAAGGAAATGCGATGTTTACCGAACGCACATCCACTGTTGATTTTGATAAGTCGTGTATTTGTATAATTATTATTTGATACATTGTTGCAGTGAATAAAATGTACTTTGTTCATACGCTCATGTTTTCTCATGTTTTGTATAATTTGTATCGTAAACTAAAGATGTTCTAGAGGTACATATTGATTAAAGATCACTTATGAATATAGAACAAACATGAAGGGTGGGTTAGAAGTAGATATATTACCATCATGATATAGATGTAAGAAAACTTGGGTGCAGATGTTTAATGATTATTTTGTACTCTAATGATGCAGGTAAGATCTAAGAAATATGATTACCTGAAGAAGAAGAAGAAGAGACATGTTTTTTTATTATATATTTTTACAAAACGATTGTCACATAATCTAAGCGTTGTAAATAAAACGTGTAATATGTGTCACAGCATGTTTATTTCACTATCTTAAATGTACAAAGGTTTTGTATAAATAAGTGTTTATTGCTATTACCGAAACTAAAAAGCATTGCCGTTTTACATATTATTGATGATCAGAAACGCAAACAATTGTATCATAAATTTTGACAGATCTACAAGAGAGTGCAATAAGTGTTTTTACATTATGACCTTCATCTTTTATACAGAAAATTACACAACATTATTAGTGTGACTATGGAAACAAACCTTATTACCACAACATATTTTGACTTAATAACGGGTATGTATAGTTCAAACTAAATATACATCAATGAACTTTACAGAACAGAAAAATCATTCATATCAATTGTATATTTAACAGTGCTTAATTGCAATCTCAATCTATATCCATGATGATCGAATATCTGATGCTACAGTCAATAACAAAACACATACAAATTTTATTCTTCTGCATATCCCTCTTTAATATCTTCTTTCTACAAATATATTTCAACATCAATAATTCAGGTATTTCAACCCAATTTTTGATTAAAGGCCAATTGTGCCCCAGACATGTTTTGTTTTTCTTTTTTAAAGCTTTTTTTATTTTTTATAATTAAACCGGTTGTAGTTTCACAAACAAATACATTTTGTAGATTATTAAACAAATGTTAATATATCGGTATTCTTTCAAGTGTATTTTTAACATGTTTTAAATATGTGGCAAAGTGTAAGCACTTTCAAAAGCAATGTTGTTTTTTTTTAATCTCTAAGGCGTTGATCTTCTTTCTTATTTGATCTTACGTTGAACAAGTGTTCAATCATTAAAATATTGCTACAGAACATGTGATTTATTTCATTGACTAACGTTTCTTTCTTCAATTTTGTGATGAGATGTAATTTGTTTCCAATTACCTTACAACGGGCAATAAGAATATACGAATACTTTTGAATGTTTTAACGCCATGCTTTCATACAATGCACAATTATCTCAGCATTTATCTTTGCCTTTATGTCAGATGTATACTCTGCAGAGGACCGACACACTACTTGGTATTTTGAAAGGATTCTTAGAGAAAGGAAACCTTAAAAGTGCGACCATTTGGATATAAATAAGCGTCAACGTAAAATGCTGAAAGATAAAAGAAGAACAAATCACAACAACAAATCGCATTATATCTGCCTACTAATACATAAAGTAATCGATAAAAGGTCCTTATTAGGAATCTTTAAGGTAAATGTATTAAATACTCTCCGGAGAAAAAAACAATTAAATAAAAGCAAGATTTGCAGAATGTTTTTAATCAATTAGTACTAGAAAAACGAAAATTATAAACGTAAGATTCCAATCGTTGTTGTCCCATGAATACATCCAATCTAACAAAGCTCGAACATTTCAATTCTCACGTTTTGGGCAAACTTTAATGTAGTTTCAAATTTTGCAGTGATCAAATATCACAATTCATCTTTTTCGAGAGTATTCCGTTTTGGGCAAACTTAAATGTTGTTGAGACATTTAAAAACAACACATCGCATTTTATGCTTTCTTGTAGAGAACAACTCTTCAATATGATAACACTGACAATATAAACTTAGTAAAAATGTTTGAATTTCTTTAAGCGAATCAATTGTAGAACTGGTAAATGCTATACAATCTACTATATAACCATACTTCTGGCCTTAACAGAATGAAGTTCAATTTCAAAACGACACTTTTCACAATACATCTTTACGTCAGTAAATGCAAAACGATATGAAACACAGAGCAAACTATATTGGATAACAAACCGTAGTGATCGGTTTGCTGTTCTATTGTAGACAAAGTCGACAAAAACGTACATTTATCATTCAAAGGTGATCGCATTAGCATAGCACGACCGTTTTCTGGTATTTTATCTTGTTTTGCCTGTATCATGAATATTTAATCAGGAATAAAATCCACTAAAGTGCTTAAGAATGCTTCAAAATCGTGTGTTTAACACGATGATATTTGTGTTAAATATTTAAAACAGTAGCGGGGGGGGGGGGGCTGTTACACGAAGGATGGATTTCTAATGATAACTTGTCATGAGTTCTTGTGATACATGCAACTGTCAAGGAATTCGTCGGAAAACCTTTGTATATACTACAAAACACTCGTCAAAAATGGCAATTTTCATCTTAAAAAAGTGAGTTTAATGTGCTGCATTATACTGAAAGGATTAAACAAGAAGAAAATGCACTTAAGAGCTTAAGAACACTAAAACATCACGATGATATTTGTGCTAAATATTTGAAACAGTACATGAAGCATGTGTACGGGGGACTGTTGCACGAAGGATGGAGTCCTTATGATAAATTGTCATACCGTCCTTCCTATGTCCTGTCCGCTGGTCCTTGATGCTGCTTCCTGCGGGGTTGCGTCCATTGAATGCCGCCTTTCTTTGTTGATCTAGTTTATCATATAAAATGATTAACCTTGCCTTGCATGTTTATTTTATTTGGTTATCATAAGAACTCCTGACAAGTTTTCATAAGAACTCCACTTCCTGTGTAACAGTTCCGCCCCGTGTTATTTTCTATATTCGTAACAATGTATCAAGTCAACATTTCAGTTGTGCGGTTTCGGGCGTTCTTTAAGGATTCTGTTTTTCTCTAATTCTAGAAATGGCCGAAGACTCTTTAAGAAAATAGCTTATTGGCCTTTTGGCAAATATTTAACTAGAGAACTGTTGTTTATCATATATCAAACCTCTTGCTACTAAATGCATTCGGACTCAATCTTTACTTTAATGAAATACTATATTTTTAATATTTGTAATGATGATGCTGGAAATCTATATTCTGTGTATTTTTAATCAAACATTAAGGTTGACACTGACAATAACTGAGCCGACCTCCGGCTTAATTACACGTACAAGGAGTTTTGTCTGGATTTTATCAAAAATTATTGACGAAAATGTCCATAAGGGTATTAGTATTGCCTCACTGAAAAACAAGTTTGTTAAATCGTAAGTGCTTTCATAATTGAAATATGCACAATAAAAGTAAGATGTCCATGCAGCTAAATATTTACTCGTTCGATTATATTCCCCGATTATAAATAAAAACTAATTCTAAGCATATTATGTTTTACAACTTGACAACATCTACCTTGTGCAAATACTAGGGCTTCTGCTGTTTCACTACATTCAATACCACTTGGTAAAATCTGTTCTCCTAAAAGGTCGGATCAGTTGTCTGTGGGGCTTGTGTTGAGTGTTTGACAGAGCTTCTTCAAAACTTCCTCGATACTTTTTAACTTATTTGTGGAACTACCAGAAATGTAGTTTTTAAATATTATGAAATCAATTTGTTTCAAATTTTCTGTACTTGTTGTACTTGTAATTGCACTTGTAATTGCATATGATAACCAATGGCATTACTCCCGAACAAATGTCTTAATAAAGGTTTAGCACAAAACTTGTACGAGTGATTTTATTTCGTTTGAATATTTAAACAAATTTTATTTGCCTCTAATAAAGCTTCATTTGTCTACACATTCTTTTTTTATACATTTAAACAGATGTATTGAGTAATTAAATATCGACAATCTGTTGAAAATGAACATCTTCAACCAAATGTGACAGTCTTATTAATGTGTGGTGTTATTGATAACCATAAGAAACGTGGTAAAGAAATTTGTATTCAAGTATTGTAGCACATACTAAATACTTATTGATAGAACATATTTAAAGATAAATATTTACTCTAAAGAAGAAAGAATGTTTCTTTGTCTTGGCATTTTATAGCAGATAAAAAACAAGTCCCACGTGCAGAGAATTAATACGATAAATCTTCAGCTTACAAAGCAAGCTCAAAGTTAAATGTGCCTTTATTTCTTTAACAAAGAAACTTGCATTTCCTGATCAAAGTTACTATTGTATTAATATTATAATATAGCTGCATTATTTATTAGAACGAAATATCTATCGATAATATCGCGTAAAATGTTCGACAAAAACAATTGTATCTATTAACCAAACATAAGCATACTTATCTATTTTAACTTGTGTATACAGCTTCTCAATAATCTTATTCTATTTGCATACTCATGCTATGTAAACATTCAAATAAAAAACGTTCTTTAACAAAGCACGATTATTTCATTTTATAGTTACAAAAAGAATATCGCTGAAAGCAACGGATGCTCCCAGAACCTGCTCAGTGAATTCAAAGTACATAAGTCAAGAGTATAAGTGTAAAAAGCTGCTATTGCACCAGTGACGTTGACTACGATAATTCCTATCTTCACCTTAAGTTAGACAACGATCTAAAGTTTCTATCTACCTACCGAATATAAAAGAAGGCCGAATGAGGAGAGCATTATCAAATTTGATTATTGAGATAATTAACAAAAACAAAGTAATGGACACTGCACTTCCTCTAGTCTCCGACACTGTGTCAATTTCAATGAGATATCTTTGATTGTACATCCAGGCATAATATTTAACTTTTTATAGAATCACAAAGGAAGATAATTAAACTTATTTAATCGTAGAATTGTGTTCTTTGCCATCGTACATCATTTCACTTGTATCTTCATCTGTTTGTAGTTTCAATGAATAATAATTGATAGTTTACGGTTACTTTCGGACAAGCATTATTAAATTTATAAAGGAAGAAAAATAAAAAAACTACATGTAAGTAAGTAACAAAGTTTAGAGTTTTGAATCTTTGTCATTTTTGTAATTCCTCTACTGTGTCAATTAAATGACATTGTCAGTTTAGAAGTTATTCTCCGGACAAGTATTATTTAACATCTTTATGTATCATAAAGGAGGATAATTAAATGAATCAAGCAGACAGAATTATGTTGTTCTTTTTCTTTTGACACTGCACTTCCATTAAATGTTATCCATCACTGTATGAAATTTTGATCAAGTTCCCTCAATTTTCTCTGACAAGCATTATTAATTTATACTAAGGGAGATAATTCATAAACAAAGCAATGTAAAGTTATGGGTTTTTTTTTTTGGTGTTTATTTTGTTATTTTTTTAAACTGCACTTCCTCTACTTCAAGTCTCTACAACTGTGTATAGTTTCAATGAGATATCAATGCTCGTTTAGAAGTTATACTCCGGACAAGCAATTCTAACTTACGGGAGAAACAAGGTAGATATTTTATTCTTAGACACTCCTTAGTGAAGCATAAAAGCACGATTAATGCTACATAAAATTACAGTTATGAATGATTTTACATTAACTCAATTTACAATTACTATGTAGTATTGACTGCTAATGGAAGCAAAATAATTGAAAACGCTGAGACAATTAACAATTCTAATGAAACAGTTTAAAAAAATTAAAAAAAAGAACTGTATTATATCACTCATGAATGCAGTTCAAGAGTAGTATTGAGGTTTTGTTGTATTTTTTATTTACATTTCACTTCCGATGTCTGTCGATAAATATTAAAAATTAAAGTTAGGAAATTAATGGTAATAGGTTTGTTAATTGCTTTCAACTGTTTTGTATGATAATTAACAAATACTTGTAACTTCTCGTAATCATCGTTATTCACAAAACAAAGTAAAGCACAAATATATGATCAACCAATAATAAATTAATTGATAATTTTCAGTATAATTGCCTACATTCTAACTTGGCGGTAACTTGTTAGAATAGTTAATAAGGTCTTTGATCCAATTACAATTGTATGGTTCTTTTTTGTGCTATGTGGTGATATCGAAAGAGATATATATCTATTTCCTGTTTGTGCAAGTATTAGCATGAAAGTAGTATTTAAGTAAAATCAAATCTACAGGGAAAATATGTATCATATACAACTACAATTCACAAAAACGAACATTTATTATTCAAGTGTGATATAATTTGCATAAGACATACGTCTTCGTGGTCAATAACAGTATTTTTGAATGTATTATAACATAACATAACATAACATATTCTTTATTTGGCATAAAATGACAATATACATTTATAGCCAATTATTATACAAACGTCGTTTAGAATAATCTGATAATGATACTTTATTTTGCTTTCAAATAAAAGCTGTTTTTCATAAGAAAAGAGACAAACAAATATGGAAATCTTAAATTAAAGAACGTATAAATCGACGAAAGTTTTCAATGTTGAAGATTGAAGATTTTGTTTCTTACCATTCCAAGGCGATGCCCTCTCGGTTTCCTTTTATGTATCTTCGTATTATGTTTTATAACATCAGCGTTTATTTGCCATAAAATAGCGCACTGCGCTTTTTTAATAGATATGTTATATTTCTGATCCCTTAGGATCGTACGGCACCACGTAATTCATGTGTTTTTTTTCGGTATTTGTAGTTAATTCTTTTTTAATATTTTGCATGTTGGGTAGCTGCAATTGTTACGTTAAAAGTTGTTTAAAAGTACATGTATATGAAATAACACCGCCAGAAATTTAATGTGTTACTCTGCTTTGGACACTCTTTTCTTGTTTTGACGTAAATCATTTATTATATCTCGCTAATTTATCTGATTATTATTCAGTAGACTAATTTGTCACAGCGCTCCTCAATTGCCTAAAGCCTAGGCTTTTAATCATTAACTGGTGGAGCGCAGTTCAGAATATTCTTAATACAATGCAGTGCGTCAATAAGTGAACTGTAAACGTGACAAATAGTTTACATCTGTAAAGGCTTAGGGCGAATATATTAACCACTTGAGCATTTGCATACTATCTAAACCAGAACTCAAGGTGTTTCATACCTACACTTGCCAAAACATAAGTGGTCTGAAGGCAAGTTTGACTGAGGATAGTTCATTCATAATAAATAAGCTATAGGCACTTTGGTAGATATTTGGGATATTTTCTTAGTTAGAAACGATGCAGAATTATGTCACATTTGAACTGTGATAGTTATGAAACTTGAGACAAACACACATGCGCGCCCCCTCCCCCCACACACACGCAAACACACGCACACGCACACACACACACACACACACACACACACACACATATATATATATGATACAATATAACTTGTCAACATGACACAAATTTATAGACATTTATAATTTTAGCGGAAAGTATGATCCCATATAGTCAAAAAAAAGAAAAAAAAATGGAGCGAGAAAACAAGGGGGGTTGAACAAAAGGGAAAGGTTTTTTATATTTAACCCCATTTACTGCAAAAAACCCAGTAAAAATCAGTAAAAAATTTTTTCTTTAAAAATTTTAAATTGAATTATAACCCCGGAAAATTAGAAATATTTTTTATTTATAAAAAGCTATATACAGTAATCATTTTAAATTCAAAATATAAATTTTTAATCCTTTCCCTAAAACGTTTTTCAAACGCTTAACTATAAAATATTTACAAAAATAATTTTGATAAAATATAAAACCCGAATTTATGGCCTGGTTTTTTTAAAAAATTTCTTTTAACATTTGATACCATGACGGGGAAAATTTTGGGATCAATAAGATTGCTTAAATTAAAATGAAAGTTATAAAAATTTGGGTTATCCATAAAATATAAAATGGTATCATGATGTAAAAAATATTATTAACACTGAGTATTTTAACTTTACGTTCTCTTATTTATTTGTCGATAATTATACGCATCATAACTTATGAGTTGGGTCAGGTTTAGTAACTAAACTTAAAAACAACTTTTCGATCAGTCTTTGCAACTAAGCAGCCATCTTATTTATACAAGGTAAATAAGTAAATGAGCTTTAGAATGAATGGAAATCGAATGTCGTGACAGTGATGCTTGCGACTGTTATTTAAGCTTTGATACTCCAACCATTTCTTTCAAAATAATCGATTCAACATTTGACATTGTAATTAGGTTCCTAAATACTCTCTGAAACATTATTGTACATCTGTTGAACAATTGTATGGCATTTTTATTAAAATCCTTAAATCAAGTGTATATCATAACGATTATATATGCACGTCTCAATGTCTTTGAAATAAAGAACAGTTAACATGATGTACTTTGTAAATAAAAAGTTCCTTTAAATTATTTCGAAGAATTTAATTTGAATTAATTTGATAAATTTAGATGTCGATGAATGAAAATGGAATTGATTAACATTGGTTATCGTTCTAAAGACTGTCCGAACCATGCTGATTTGTATAAAATACTCATTATATTGATCGAGTTTAGTCATTTAAATTTCTGTTATTTTACATACGATACAAGGTGATGTTTCGCAATATAGCATACATTACATTTTTCTTATCAAAATTTCTTAATTAGCAAATAAAACACATTATTATAATTGATTTACTTGAAATGTTTAGATAATTCGTGATGTATCACCTAAGATCCATGTGTATTCAATTTCAGTAATGAGATCCGATTTCAAATAAACTCCGTTAGAATATTCGGAGAAACAAACTCTTCAATCTCCGAGAAATTTCTATTTGCACTATTTTCCAAACATTTTGTTTATCAGAATCCAAGAATATCAATCATTTGCACTGGAATGGAAGATTATAACAGTACATCAGCATGTGCTGTGAAATACATGTATGTACACATTAGGAAAATTTTCCAAATTTTCCCAAGTTTTACATTTGGCAAAGATCATTGAAAATTGTACTAATACAATAACAAAATTGCTCCCACCTTTCAGCGTAATATTTTTCAAAATGTGCTTACTTATTTATAGATATTTTAGCACATTTAACTGTATAACAATGCATAGATCCCTTACATGGGTGGTGCGGGGTTTTACAGGTGGTACAGGAAGGGGAGGGTAGGTTTCCGCCTCCATGATATTCTTTAACAAATATTTGTGTGTCGTATTTTCTCCGTAGTATAATATTCCGTTCACTTGCAATTATCAGTTATCTATTCATCTTTGTTATTTATTTAAAATTCTTTTTGGCATCATAAACAAACAACTCAGTAAGTCCGTTTTTTCTGTTTTTAATTTTCTTTCCTTTTTTCATATTTACACCAACAGTTCTGACCGGTAAAAATAACAAATATATATGTACATGTACATTAAAATGCACCACAGGAAACTGCGGTACCAGCACTTTAAACTTAAACCATTACATGTTTACTGTATAACTGTCTGAATAATTCTTCAATATTAAAAGTTCTGTCTCTTTTATTAATAAAAAAATAATTGTAATAAAGTTTTTAATAATTAACCAATGAAAAAAGGACCCTTAAACAGGAAAATATTAACCAATGAAAATACATTTTTTTCAAATTTGAAATTATAGATTTGACCAATAAAAATGCTTCGATTACGACTTATTAACACGTCAGATGTCAAAAGTCAGAAGCTTGTTTATTCGTTTCTTTAAGTCAAACAGATAATAAGATAAGAAAACTTCAAATAATGTAATAGATAAAATTAATGATAATAATCACGTTGTCATACATGTGACGTAAATAAACATAAATTTGTCAGACACGTAAATTGCAATAAACATGTCAGGGGTCTGGCTAATTGATAATTTACATATTTCTGTATTTCGATAATTTAAAAACTTTTCATAACATAAACAAGAAAATATTCAATTCAATTCAAACGTTTATTGCAATTAAGTAAATACATACTTATAGCAAATTACAAATGATAGAAAAATACATGAAAACATGAAATTTTCAAGAAGCATAGTATACAGGAATATAAACAAATATAATTAATATGCTACATTACATTAAGCATAATCAAAATACAAATGTATAATAGAGATAGAATTCTAAACATTTTTCAAAGAAATCAGAAAAAAATTTATATATTTCAAAAACAATGTGATCCTCAAGCTTAACAATAAATGTAAAATATTATTTACCACGTGCTTGCGTCAGTGTGTTAGTATGCCATGAATGTGTCATCTGCTATTTTGTTAATATTTCACACATAATTAAAGTTTGTAAATGACTGTTGAATATTACTGTTGGCCACGTGACGTGTTCTTTGCTGTTGTGTAAATTCTATAGCGCATTATTTTTCAGCTGAAATGTGAGTTTTCTTAAGAATTTTTATTTTAGTGTTCGGATGTTATTAGCATAGTATATAAATTTTGCTAGGTTTACAATATTTTTTGTTGTGTTATCACTCATTATGTTTGTGAACATTTTTATCGTTGGCCAACTACAATAGTAGGGTTTGAAGTATTTCCTTCGAATATCGTTATATTTTTGACATACCAAAAGAAAATGGTACTCTGTTTCAATTCGTTGTTGGTTGCAGTTTGTACATAATCATTGGTTTCTAAGAATATTAGTGTATCTGCCTGTTTCAATGGCTAAATCGTGTAAGTGCTATTCTAATTTTTTTTAATTGTTATTACTTTTAGGTATTTTTTTTATATCATAATTATGTTTATATAAATAATAAGATTGTTATCGGCTGGAATTGTTTAATGTTGTATACCGGTTTTGTTGGTGGATATCAGTTATTCTTTGTTTTATGACAATAAATTGCTCACCACTGATGTTTTCTTGATTTAACCAAAGTTCATACAGACCACAGTTCTGTAATAGTGTCTTGATATGAAATGCCCAGTTGTTTTTGTTATCTTGACCGGTGTTTGTTTGATTTTTAAGCATAATGTGTAAAATTGAGTCATGACTCAATCTAAGTATTTTGAACAGTTATTTGATCAGAATTATTTTTCTGTTTATATATAGTGGTAGTAATCCTATTTCACCATGCAAAGCATTTATGTTAGTTGACCTTTTAACATCTAATAGTTTTCTGCAGTATTTTGAGTGTACAATTTCAATGTCCTTGCATTCATGGTATCCGAATGCTTCGGCCCCTTAATTGAGAACTTGGACACCTAAAGCATTAAAAAAATCTGATCTTTTCGGTTAAAGGTAACTCTGTCTGGTTGTATACAGTAAATAGATTGTGTAAAGTGTGTAATGAATGCTGTGCAATTCGTTTTTGTGTTCTGTACCAATTGTTGTTTTTATAAAGATGAACTCCTAAATATCTAAAAGAGTCGACTATTTCGATGGGTTGATAGTTTATTCTAAAGTCGTATGTAGTATGTTTGCCTAATTCAAATATCATGATTTTAGTTTTGCCGATATTAAGTTTTACAATTTTTAGTTCCGTTTTTTTTTAGTTCCGTCCATTGTTTTCTCGCTTAGGGCACACGCTTTTTATTACTTGGGGACCATACTCCGCTTTTTATGGAATGGCACGGAAATGTCACATTGAAGGTTCCATGATAACCACTGTATGAACATATCTGCGGATGTTTCTAAATTCTAAATTTTACTATTTCATGTTTAAATGTTGAATTCTGCTTAAGCCGTTGCTAGGGGCGTGGACGGTAGCATGCACTTAACAGTACCGTCCATGAACAGGGTCAATCAAACCGAGCCTGCAACACTTTCAATTTTGCCGTGTTGGGCTCTCTTTAGGGATTCTCTATTTATCTATTTTAAGCCCCAGGTTTTACAATATAAATGTATTTCGTTGAGAAGGTTTTGTAATGTTTCTGGCGAATGAGCGTAAACAACCGCATCGTCGGCAAATAATAGTATGAACAGTTTTAGATTATCTAAGTACAATAGATTCTCAAAATTTGAGTTTATGCTTGTGGTTTTATTATTCAGGAAAAATAAGCAGAGAACACTACTAGCCAGGCCTCCCTGTTTTTGCTCCAATATTTGATATGATATATTGTGAATGCGTGTTTTTTTTTTAATTTCTATGCATGATTTAAAGCTGCACGCCTCCAGATGAGCGAAAATATTTCAATAAATTTACTAAGATTTTAGGGAAAGTGTAAAGATTCAATGTTTTAGTTATAAATTACATGTTATGTGCGATTAATGACCGATTCTTCAGTATGAATAACTATATTTCTACTGCGTTACTGCGTTGCAATTTTTGCATATTTTGTCCTCTTTTTAGTAATTTACGTGGGTTGTAAGTGTCATAGATATTGTGTAAATTGCTTCCTTTTGCTTATTTCACTGAATAAAACTTTGAAACATATTTTCAAAATTTTCATGAAAATTAGCATGAATCTGGAAGTGTGCCGCTTTTATTGTTGTATACATTGCTTGAAATGCTTTTACAAGCTTTGTGCTGACTTGATGCGAGATAAGTTTTGCCATTAATGTGATCTGTTAATATTATCGAACATTTTTTTCCACAGTCTAAGAAAGCAATGTATATTTTTTTCTTTTCCTCTAAAGTTTTTGTAATAATTGCATGAAGAATAAAAATGCAGTCTACTGTTGACTTTCCTTTTTGAAATCCGTATTGGTTATCTATGAGTTTGTTGTTATTTTGTGCCCAGTGTGATAGTCTGTTTGCTAGTAGAGTATATTTTTGCCAAGATATTAACAAGTGTAAACTAGTTTTTGCCTCCTGCGGATCACCATTTTTAGCTCACCAGAGCCGAAGGCTCAGGGTGAGCTATAAGTATCAAAGGGGGATACTCTGGCGTCCGTCGTCCGTCGTCATGTGTCAACACTCGTCATTTTCTCTGAAACCGCTGGACAGATTTACTTCAAATGTGGTCTGTAGCATCCTTGTGACAGTCACACTTGAATTTGCTCATGCCATTTCAATTGGCCCCTTTTAGGGGTCAACAGAGCTAAAAATAGAAAAACCTTTCAACATCTTCTTCTACAGAACTAATAGATGGATGATCACCAAACTTTGTCTGTAGCATTCTTGGGTAGTCTTTTATCAAGTTTGCTCATATTAATTCTATTGGCCCCTTTTAGGGGTCTCTAGGGCTAAAAATAGACAAAAACCTTTAGACATCTTATTCTACAGAACTAATGAATGGATGATCACCAAACTTTGTCTGTATCATTCTTTGGTAGTCTTTTATCAAGTTTGCTCATATCAATTTGATTGACCCATTTTAGGGGCTGCTAAAGCTAAAAATAGAAATTACTTTAAACATCTATATCTAGAGAACTAATTGATGGATGATCACCAAACTTTGTTTGTAGCATTCTTATGTAGTTTTTTTTTATCAAATTTGCTCATATTAATTTGATTGGCCCCTTTTAGGGGTCTCTATACCTAAAAATAGAAAATCATTTAGACATCTTCTTCTACAGAACCAATTGATGGAGGATCACCAAACTTTGTCTGTTCCATTCTTAGGTAGTCTTTTATCAAATTTGCTCATATTGATTTGATAGGCCCCTTTTAGGGGTCAAGGGAGCTAAAAATGATATAAACCTTTAGACAGCTTTTTCTACAGAACTTTTTGATGGATGATCACCAAACTTTGTTATTAGCATTCTTATAGTAATCTCTTATAAAAATTGCTCATATTTATTTGATTGGCCCTTTTTAGGGACTACTCAAGCTAAGATATCCAAGACCATGGCATTTCTTCAAATTATAGTTTAATGAAAGGGAAACAACTCATGCTGGAATTTCTTTCATACATGTGAATGACCTGCTGTTTGCTTATGAAATTATTTGAGGTCATGACCTCTTATGAAATAACTTAAGCACATTATACAAGATATATAAAAATTTAGTATCAAGCTTTATTTGGTTTCATTCATATTCCATTAATTACATCACTTCATGCAGTGTTTTCTCTAGAGAGCGTTTTCTGTGTTTTTTTTTCAAAGTACTTTTGCATTTGATGCGGTAATATTGTAGCCGTGTGTTTTCCGTGACGCATATTTTTGGGAGCGTCGTAGTATATATTTTTTCTATAAATAGCATGATTTCATCAGCTGATCGGTCACATGATTTATCTTAGATGCTTTAGTGATTATTACATGTTAAAAGCGCCCAGGCGCTTCAGATTGTGACGTCATTATCCGGGTAAATTCACAAATGGTTGCTAGCCAAGATTGACTTCATTCTTCAATAAAGACAATGTTAACGTTGATGGAGCGACAGAATCTACCGTAAACAATTCTGTGCAAATACCAAATGAGGTTTTCCCAACCAAATCAATCGGCGAATGCTGAAACAACTGAGAAATCCAAGCTCCGAAGCGATGTTTTCGTAAGGATTTTTTGGTTATTAAAATGACTTGCAGTTTGTATTACTGAAATAAACAAATCATTCTCATCGGGATGCATAAACGTTTAGAGATTTTTAGTACCGTATGGTACTGGTTACGGGAGTTGACGGAAAATCGGAATTAGTGTGTTTCGCTTGCTTGACAGACGCTACCAAAGCTCCATAATTTTACCGATTGGGCACATATTTGCCCTCAAATAAAAAGTTTGTAGTCCCATACTGTAAACACTTTACATATATGCATGTGACATTGTGTGTATTCATTTACAAAAGTTATCAAGAAAAAATGTTCCATCAAAATTTACCCTGCTGTAGTGGTCATTTATCAGGTCTAGTATTTCATGATATTTATGGACTGTCCGTAAATTTATAGATAGTCTGGGACATTATCTTATATCCCAGGAATAGTCTAGAAATTTAAAGATTTTTCAATCCATAAATTAACAAATCTATATTCAATGTGAAATTTGCTGTTTTTAATTTTACACTAAAATCCGCAGCTTCTGACTTGTTTTTTTTTATTGATTGTTTATATTTACAAAGGTAATGTGGTGAGTTTCATCTTTGTATGATGATTTTGAAATATTCAATAAAAGTGAAAATTGAAAGTCATATTGTTTTGAATCTCACCATCCTGTTACATTTAATCATATAGTATGTAACCATATTAATTGAAACCTGTGGTTTTGAATTTTAATGCAGCTCCTACTATTTTCTTACTTAATGTCTGTAAATTTACAGATACAAAAATCTGTAAAATTATGGCTCGTCAAAACATTTACAGACTGTCCGTAAATATCATGAAATCCTAGACCTGTTTATTCTGCATTATTTTATTCTACATAGAATCATGGGAACACTTTTGCAACATAGTTATTTCTAACAAAGCCTCCAAAGTATTAGGGCAAAATATTTCAATAATTTAAATTAGAAGGGCAAGTAAAAGTTGAGCTGGACTGGTCTTTCAGCAAGTTCTTTGAAGAATAACACTGAAAAACAGTTGTTTCTGGTGAGCGACTCAGGGCCATCATGGCCCTCTTGTTAAAAATTTGGACAATGATTCCTTCCCCCATAGCTAATGGGTACTGTTCTTCTGTGAAAATTCGGTTATATAAGTCAAGAAGGATCGGGGATATTAAATGAAATGAGTATTTAAACAGTTCTGCTGGTAACTGATCTGGTCCTGGGCTTTTACCACTGTTCTGGACAAAAACTGCTTTTTTTTTGTAATTCAGAGGTTGTAAATGAAGAATTGAGTTGGTTGTGATTCTTGATTATTGTTTTGTTCATTGTTTTGTGTGCTATCATGTATATGTGTTGTATTTTGTGTAGTACTATCATTTATTGTACCATATAATGCGTTAAAGTGATTAAACAGGTTATCTTGTGTTGGCAATCTAGTGTCTCTGTTCTGTGGTGTGTACTGCCCTTTTACATGACTCCAAAATGTTTTTGGATCCTTTTTTTCCTTCTTCTGTTTCATAGTTTATCTTATGTTTGTTTTTTAACTTATTGTTCATGTTTTTTTTCTTTAGTGTATATTTTTCTATGTTCGTCTTTGTTATGTCTTATATATTTATTTCTATGGATGTTAAAATTCTTCTTTACAGTTTTCATTTCTGCATTAAACCAAGATTTGTTTGTTGCTGATCTGTTGTATGTTTTTGGAGTTTTGCCAAAAATGAAAAGGGTCGATTTATGAATAAGAGAAGTTAATTTACAAACAGTATTATTAGTTATTTCGTTTGGTATATTTTGTCTTATTTCTTGAATTAATGGCATTTGTGATTGTAAAAAAATCTGGAAACAAAGTGATAACCCGGAAGCATTAATCTCAACAAAATTACAAGAGAACTGCAGACTCGGTTTGATTGAGTCTGTACATGAGGGATAATGTAAAATGCAACATCCCACATGTAAGTCATTAATAGATGCGTTATTGAGTTCAGAATTTATCTCGAAATATGCAGTTTGGTTTTCATTTTGTGTTGTTTGTTCATTATCATTCCCCATTTGCGCTTCAAAAGAGAACTCTATCGGGGTATGGTCCGAAAATTCTGTGATATCTTATATTTCAAAATGTTTTATAAAATCAAAATCTACAAAGTCTAATAACAGATAATCTACAATACTTGATCCATTTATGCCTGTATATGTATATTTTCCGACATCTTTATCGTGTTTTAACCGCCCATTTCCAATTAACACATTTGAAGATTTACACATTGAAATAAGTTTTCTCCCTTGAGAATCTAATGTACGGTCCTGGTTAAATCTTAATGGTATCTTACATACATTTGCTATGAAAGTTTCTTCATTAGTATCCAAAAATCTATCATATGTTATAAAATCTTTAGCATTAAAGTCGCCACTTAAAAATACTGTACAATGAACTTTGTATCTTTCTTTGCCCGTTTCCAGAATTTCAAATATGTCTTCTGTTTCTTTTCTGTTATTGGCGTCCGCGCCGAAGCGCGGCGCCCTTATGGAATGAAATCAGATTTTGTGAAAGGGCGACAGCAACTTCTCGAGCCTTTTAGTCGGTCATAATAAAAGCCGATCATTCCGATCGGTATGAGGGTGCTTGATTATTAATTAAGAATGAAATGTCGCGATATGTTACAATGAATAGCGAACTGGAGAATTTCGCAATGCAAACATTTTCAAATGAAATAACCTTTTCCGTCAATAAATCGCGCTCTTCGGGGTTTTTTATTTATCATTTTGTAGTACACAGTGGGTTATCATGGTATGTTATTGTTGAACATGCATCCTAGAAAGATCATTTGATGACCTAAATATTCCAAAAAATCTATTTATAGATATATCTATTTATCACTCCTATCGGTAATTACCGGTCTCTCCCGGTCTATTTTGACCGGGATTTACTAGTGACCGGCGAATAGTACCACACGTTTATTGTCCGGTCTCTCCCGGTTTTGGAGTAGATGTTTGATATCGTTACAATTAGAAAAAAAAACAACAAAAGCATGTTTCATTTTATCTCTATGAGATAAAAACAATAAATATGTACACGGATTTATATGTAATGTAAATCCGTGATATGTACAGTAATTGAGAAAAAGGTACATTTTTATGGTATTAAAATGACATTATAACTTTTATTTTATATTAACATTTTATTTAATTTGTTATCCGTGTTTAGTAAAGATGCCGAGGAATTATTCAAAGTTACAAATTAGATTTTATGAATTATTCAATTGATTGATAATTTAAAAAATGATAAAGAAAAATACAAATGTACATGTACATGGTTTAAAAATAAACAATATTATATATTAAAAGATAAACCATAATTTACTGACTTTTTCCAGTTAAGCTTTGACTTATAATCGTCGGTCAATATGACAATTGAATTCTTAAAATTTATTTTACAATTTTAATAAAAAAAGAGTAGTAAAAACTCAGTATTAAAATAGCACATAAAACACAAAAAAGAAAAGAAAACAATATTCATAAAATTTGTATTTTTTTTTATTAAAATTAATAGATATTACAATTATTGTATAATAAACAATTATGCTCAACATGATCAACATGGTAATATAACCAGTGTCATATTTTTACTAACTTAAAGTGTGAACAGATACCTTAAGAGGGGGTCTTCGCTAATAGCGATAACATAATAAGGGACAATTACAAAGGTGTGGTACGTGTTGATCATGCGTTACACATATGGATTATAAATGATTGCATACATGTATATCCGTTGCTATTAATAACCACGATCATAAAGAAATAACAAGTAATATTCTAATCTCTAGCATGCCAATCAAAGTTCATAATGAACAATGTCTTTCGTCCGCTCATTCATAAGTGATATACATTTCTGGTAGTTTATAAGAATATATTGTCATCATATGTGTACTAGTTCATCTTCACTTGCTGCATTTCTTGCTTGGACGCCCTTTGATGCTTTGCATCAATGCTTTTCTTGGTTATTTTGGAATGACGTGGTGTAATAAATATGCAGCACGTCTTGATCTAAGAACAACAATGATTTACATATTTTCAGCCATATTATACCAGTTTGATTTGTCTCAACTATCTTAAGGTATGGTTAAAGTTTATTTATTCCACCACTGTATCGTCCTTTTCTAGTATTCAAAGTTTTGTTGCCGTATAAATGTTCACTTTGATATCCTAAAATGTCAAGATTGAAGTGCGTGTTCTTCTACAGCCAAGTTTCCGATAGAATAAATACATCACAATGATTTAATTAATACACTGATAAAGTCAAGGTCCGCTATATGTTATATAATAATTTTAAGAAAAGTATTTTGAAAGAATCAAATGAAAAAAATACAGCATAACACATGTCCTATTCTAAATTATCAGATTAGTGAATACAATAAGAATTTCCCCAGAACATATTTGTTAACAAAAGAGCATATGTTAATGATTAAATTTATTGTTAGTCAAGTAGGGATCAATAGTTACCTGTTAAAAGCGGTCTAGTAAATCACTCATCGACCGCTTAACAAGTCTGCAAATAGAGATTCTATTGTTATCTATACATGAGAAAATATGCGAAGTCGAGAAATTCGTGCATTTAAGATTTAGCATAACATAATTATCACCGTATACGTATATCCCTGTTGAAACAATACAGGCATTCTGCAAAAATAACTCTGCATTGTGCAAATTCATGGGTGGGGGAATGATCACTTTGAATAGGAATACAAATGTTGCTGCAATGCAGCAATTGAGAAGATCCGCGCTCATTACAGATACCTTACCAAATCATTCCTGCGCAAAAGTCATTTTATTTTTAGATTCAGTGCTGATTAAGTGCTATTGTACATTATTCCGGATGTTGTGTAAATCATTTAAATTTGCATAATTATACTAATCATGTACTATAGATAAGAATATTAAATGTATTTTCTATGGAAAATGCAAACGGTTCAGTTTCTTATTATTATAATTGTAACAAAAATACAAACAGTATATTAAAATAGTAACAAAAGGGATTAATATAGTAATACAACATGCATATTTTCATGTAAAATTTAAACAAAAATTGGTTTCTATTAATACCTGATACTTTAGATACAGTAGTTTTATATTTCAAGTCCAAGATAAATACTGAAAGTAGAACATACACATTAATGAAAAATTTGGGATCAATTTAAAAAGACCAAATTCAGGAATTTTTTGTAATACGCGTAAACAAAAATAATGGTACATTAAAAAACAATAATAGATTTGCATGGCATGTTAATATGGTGAAACATTATTTATCAATGGAAAATTGTTACCCGAATTTAATACACGTATGAGGAAATTCACTTACATCATGCTCATGCGAGTCAAAGATATAAAAGCCACATGTACTTGACAAAGATCTTTGTTAATTGATTTAATAGGAGATCAATATTCTATTTTGTTGAATTGCTTCAAAATCTTCATCCTATCAATAAACCCATAACACCTTATGTAAAAACTGCAGACGAAAGTTTCTGTTGTTAAAATGTCACAATATTCGGCAAATCAACATTTGACATTCCACTCAAGCCACCATAAAACCGATTGCCTTTAAACAAAATAGAATAAAAAAATATTTACCGGAAGGAAATGATAATACTATGATATAACAATTCGTAAAACAACTAATTTACCTAAAAGAAATGATAATACTATGATATAACAATTCGTAAAAAATGGCTTACTTAATTTTTTTCGATAAGTTATAAAGAGTGCAATCTATTGTTGAATATGTTTGCATTTTATTTCACGGTTCGTTATTTATAAATATAACGCGACACGAATGAAACCAAAACTACTTCTATAAATAGATTTTCGGATATTCACAATGTTAAGCTAGGTTATCTATTTAATTATAGCTTTCAAATTCATGTAAATACATAATCCGCTGTGTCCTACAGAATTATTAGTAATTTCCTGTAGAAGATACAATTGTAAGAAATAAATTACCAAATTTAAGTTTATTTTTTGTTTTGTCTTTTATACTGCCTTCCCAGCTGTTGAGGCGTGAATTTTTTTCCCGTTCTCATTCATTTATATGACATGCTGCGAATCACCGAAGGGTAAGCCAATATATGACGTTACATAAAAGAAATCGGAAGGAATTCCTGCCTATGAATTTATTTTAGCTGTAAATCGAAGGGATTAAATGATAAAAATCGGGTCCATGGACAAAAAATAGTCAATAATAGTCAATAACGCGCATTCAAGCTTTCTTTATATCTTGCTTTTCGGTATACTCACATTTGCCGAACTATAAAGCTTCATATAATACTAGTTTTCGGCATTTATTTCAACAATTCAGTCTGCTTTTGCGTTTGTTTGTTTGGTTTTTTGTTTGTTTTTTTCTTTTTGCACAATCCTGCGTTATTTTAACAATTCTGAATTATGGGATATAAACGATCTTATCAAACATATGAAGAAGGGGGAATGATTCTTATAGAGTATACACCGAAAGAAAATTCTTCCGAACATGAATGAAATTCTAAGCATATTTAAAATCGGCCATCTATAAAACGCTGACATGAATGAAAAAGTAATAACAACAAAAAAAATAAACAAACAAACTTACAAGACAGTTTAACAACATATACATGTAATATTGGTATTTATATTCAGAGAAGCCTGCCACTTACTTTCTTTTGAAAATAATCGTAAATGCTACATATAAAATAGGCTTATCATATATTTACCATGAAAATCATTATATATCAAAATAAAGTATTATATGTCAAAATGTTTATATATTATTATTATATTATTTATACATACAACAAAATAATGATCTTACCTTTGCCCTCTTTATATAAATGACTTGGAACAGAATCTCGGCAAGTTCTGTTTTCATTTTCTGAGTCACCTGTTGACTCATCTCAACAAGTACATTTACCTGACCTTTTTACATAATGAAACCCAATGAAAGAAAAAACGAGAATTTTCAAATAACTACTGATTTGTGCACTAATTAATTACAAAAACGTAGCGTTTGGTATATTAGAATGGCTTTGGAATGCATTCTTATACATGATAAAGTACATAAATAAAAGGTTTCTTGTGAGTTATATTGATAAATACTGTGCGTTTAGGATAACTATTTAGTGACGCGGTTGTCAAGTCCACTATAACGGTGTAAAACAGTAATCATATCTTAAGTCAAGCAGACTTGCCATAAAAATTAAAATATCGACAAATTTTCTAACTGTCGGCGCAACGCAGTAGGTAAAGTTGTCTGATAAAATTTTAGTTACAAATATAGTTACATAATTACAAGACAGCCGGGTTCACTCCCAAAAATTCTTTTTAATTATCAATCGAGTAAGAATATCCTTTTTTTTCTTGTAAAAATTGTGCTGCGTTATTTTCTATTAATTTCTCATTTCACTTTCGCTTTCAAAAGTTGCAATATTAAGCAAGTGCAACCTGATACGGAATGCATTCATGCACATAAATTGTTTCAACTATAGTTAAGTTGGCA